>NW_018396445.1:96163-139000 GCF_000003195.3 Sorghum bicolor | reverse complement strand
TATCCTAGGTGAAGAGGCTCAAGTGGAAGGTCGGTTCGATCTGTTTGGAGATAGTGCTATTCTTGATGCAAAATAGGTGCACGGTTTGCATGGAACATACCATATGCTAAGAAATCCATTTAGACGCATCCCAATAGAACTCCTAGATTACGTGTCATATAGAATCTCGCTTTGGTCTGTTTGGAGACAGAGTTAGTTTTGGTGCAAGATAGGTACACAGTTTTCTC
This sequence comes from Sorghum bicolor, assembly GCF_000003195.3. Lineage (NCBI taxonomy): Eukaryota > Viridiplantae > Streptophyta > Magnoliopsida > Poales > Poaceae > Sorghum > Sorghum bicolor. The sequence continues at coordinate 138,773 of NW_018396445.1, read as the reverse complement.
CTAATGCATCATAGGCTAAGAAACCATTTTGGATGCACCCGATGATACTCCTAGGTAAAGGGGCTCAAGTGGAAGCTCAGTTTGCTTTGTTTGGACATAGTGGTAATCTTGATGCAAGATAGGTGCACGAATTGCATCGAACGTACCATATGCTTAGAAATATATTTGGAAGCACCCAATAGAACTCCTAGATGACGTATGTCATATAGAATCTCACTTCAGTCTCTTTGGAGATAGTGTTAGTTTCGGTGCAAGATAGGTACACGGTTTGTGCCTAATGCACCATAGGCTAAGAAACTATTTTGGACGCACGCGATGGTACTCCTTGGTGAAGAGGCTCATGTGGAATCTTGGTTCTGTCTGTTTGGAGATAGTTCTAATCTTGATGCAAGATAGGTGCACGGTTTGCATGGAACATACCATATGCTCAGAAATCAATTTGGACACACCCGATGGAACTGTAGATGCACCTGATCGAACTACTAGATGAAGTGTATCATATGGAATCTCGCTTCAGTCCAGTTGGAGATAGTATTAGTTTCGGTGCAAGATAGTTGCATGGTTTGTGCCTAGTGCACCATAGGCTCAGATATTGTTAAGGAAGTTGCTGATGGTACTACTAGGTGAAGAGGCTCAAGTGAAAGCTCGGTTCGGTCTGTTTGGAGATAGTGCTAATCTTGATGAAAGATAGGTGTACGGTCTGCATGGAACATACCATATTCTCATAAATCAATTTGGACGCACCTGATAGAACTCCTAGATCATGTGTGTCATATGGAATCTCGATTCAATCTGTTTAGAGACAGTGTTAGTTTAGGTGCAAGATTGGTGCATGGTTTGCGCATAATGCACCATAGGCTCAGAAACCATTATGGAAGCACCCGATGATAATCCTAGGTGAAGAGGCTCAAGTGGAAGGTCGGTTCGATCTGTTTGGAGATAGTGCTATTCTTGATGCAAAATAGGTGCACGGTTTGCATGGAACATACCATATGCTAAGAAATCCATTTAGACGCATCCCAATAGAACTCCTAGATTACGTGTCATATAGAATCTCGCTTTGGTCTGTTTGGAGACAGAGTTAGTTTTGGTGCAAGATTGGTACACAGTTTTCTCCTAATGCATCATAGGCTAAGAAACCATTTTGGATGCACCCGATGATACTCCTAGGTAAAGGGGCTCAAGTGGAAGCTCAGTTTGCTTTGTTTGGACATAGTGCTAATGTTGATGCAAGATAGGTGCACGAATTGCATCGAACGTACCATATGCTTAGAAATATATTTGGAAGCACCCAATAGAACTCCTAGATGACGTATGTCATATAGAATCTCACTTCAGTCTCTTTGGAGATAGTGTTAGTTTCGGTGCAAGATAGGTACACGGTTTGTGCCTAATGCACCATAGGCTAAGAAACTATTTTGGACGCACGCGATGGTACTCCTTGGTGAAGAGGCTCATGTGGAATCTTGGTTCTGTCTGTTTGGAGATAGTTCTAATCTTGATGCAAGATAGGTGCACGGTTTGCATGGAACATACCATATGCTCAGAAATCAATTTGGACACACCCGATGGAACTGTAGATGCACCTGATCGAACTACTAGATGAAGTGTATCATATGGAATCTCGCTTCAGTCCAGTTGGAGATAGTATTAGTTTCGGTGCAAGATAGTTGCATGGTTTGTGCCCAGTGCACCATAGGCTCAGATATTGTTGTGGAAGTTGCTGATGGTACTACTAGGTGAAGAGGCTCAAGTGAAAGCTCGGTTCGGTCTGTTTGGAGATAGTGCTAATCTTGATGAAAGATAGGTGTACGGTCTGCATGGAACATACCATATTCTCATAAATCAATTTGGACGCACCTGATAGAACTCCTAGATCATGTGTGTCATATGGAATCTCGATTCAATCTGTTTATAGACATTGTTAGTTTAGGTGCAAGATTGGTGCATGGTTTGCGCATAATGCACCATAGGCTCAGAAACCATTATGGAAGCACCCGATGATAATCCTAGGTGAAGAGGCTCAAGTGGAAGGTCGGTTCGATCTGTTTGGAGAAAGTACTATTCTTGATGCAAGATAGGTGTACGGTTTGCATGGAACATTCCATATGCTAAGAAATCCATTTAGACGCATCCCAATAGAACACCTAGATGACATGTGTCATATAGAATCTCGCTTTGGTCCGTTTGGAGACAAAGTTAGTTTTGGAGCAAGATAGGTACACAGTTTACGCCTAATGCATCATACGCTAAGAAACCATTTTGGATGCACCCGATGATACTCCTAGGTAAAGGGGCTCAAGTGGAAGCTCAGTTTGCTTTGTTTGGACATAGTGCTAATCTTGATGCAAGATAGTTGCACGAATTGCATCGAACGTACCGTATGCTTAGAAATATATTTGGAAGCACCCAATAGAACTCCTAGATGACGTATGTCATATAGAATCTCACTTCAGTCTCTTTGGAGATAGTGTTAGTTTCGGTGCAAGATAGGTACACGGTTTGTGCCTAATGCACCATAGGCTAAGAAACTATTTTGGACGCACGCGATGGTACTCCTTGGTGAAGAGGCTCATGTGGAATCTTGGTTCTGTCTGTTTGGAGATAGTTCTAATCTTGATGCAAGATAGGTGCACGGTTTGCATGGAACATACCATATGCTCAAAAATCAATTTGGACACACCCGATGGAACTACTAGATGAAGTGTATCATATGGAATCTCGCTTCGGTCCAGTTGGAAATAGTATTAGTTTCGGTGCAAGACAGTTGCATGGTTTGTGCCCAGTGCACCATAGGCTCAGAAATCGTTGTGGAAGTTGCCGATGGTTCTCCTAGGTGAAGAGGCTCAAGTGAAAGTTCGGTTCGGTCTGTTTGGAGATAGTGCTAATCTTGATGAAAGATAGATGTACGGTTTGCGTCGAACATACCATATTCTCATAAATCAATTTGGACGCACCCGATAGAACTCCTAGATCATGTGTGTCATATGGAATCTCGCTTCTATCTGTTTAGAAACAGTGTTAGTTTAGGTGCAAGATTGGTGCATGGTTTGCGCATAATGCACCATAGGCTCAGAAACCATTATGGAAGCACCCGATGATAATCCTAGGTGAAGAGGCTCAAGTGGAAGGTCGGTTCGATCTGTTTGGAGATAGTGCTATTCTTGATGCAAAATAGGTGCACGGTTTGCATGGAACATACCATATGCTAAGAAATCCATTTAGACGCATCCCAATAGAACTCCTAGATTACGTGTCATATAGAATCTCGCTTTGGTCTGTTTGGAGACAGAGTTAGTTTTGGTGCAAGATAGGTACACAGTTTGCGCCTAATGCATCATAGGCTAAGAAACCATTTTGGATGCACCCGATGATACTCCTAGGTAAAGGGGCTCAAGTGGAAGCTCAGTTTGCTTTGTTTGGACATAGTGCTAATCTTGATGCAAGATAGGTGCACGAATTGCATCGAACGTACCATATGCTTAGAAATATATTTGGAAGCACCCAATATAACTCCTAGATGACGTATGTCATATAGAATCTCACTTCAGTCTCTTTGGAGATAGTGTTAGTTTCGGTGCAAGATAGGTACACGGTTTGTGCCTAATGCACCATAGGCTAAGAAACTATTTTGGACGCACGCGATGGTACTCCTTGGTGAAGAGGCTCATGTGGAATCTTGGTTCTGTCTGTTTGGAGATAGTTCTAATCTTGATGCAAGATAGGTGCACGGTTTGCATGGAACATACCATATGCTCAGAAATCAATTTGGACACACCCGATGGAACTGTAGATGCACCTGATGGAACTACTAGATGAAGTGTATCATATGGAATCTCGCTTCAGTCCAGTTGGAGATAGTATTAGTTTCGGTGCAAGATAGTTGCATGGTTTGTGCCCAGTGCACCATAGGCTCAGATATTGTTAAGGAAGTTGCTGATGGTACTACTAGGTGAAGAGGCTCAAGTGAAAGCTCGGTTCGGTCTGTTTGGAGATAGTGCTAATCTTGATGAAAGATAGGTGTACGGTCTGCATGGAACATACCATATTCTCATAAATCAATTTGGACGCACCTGATAGAACTCCTAGATCATGTGTGTCATATGGAATCTCGATTCAATCTGTTTAGAGACATTGTTAGTTTAGGTGCAAGATTGGTGCATGGTTTGCGCATAATGCACCATAGGCTCAGAAACCATTATGGAAGCACCCGATGATAATCCTAGGTGAAGAGGCTCAAGTGGAAGGTCGGTTCGATCTGTTTGGAGAATGTACTATTCTTGATGCAAGATAGGTGCACGGTTTGCATGGAACATTCCATATGCTAAGAAATCCATTTAGACGCATCCCAATAGAACTCCTAGATTACGTGTCATATAGAATCTCGCTTTGGTCCGTTTGGAGACAGAGTTAGTTTTGGAGCAAGATAGGTACACAGTTTACGCCTAATGCATCATACGCTAAGAAACCATTTTGGATGCACCCGATGATACTCCTGGGTAAAGGGGCTCAAGTGGAAGCTCAGTTTGCTTTGTTTGGACATAGTGCTAATCTTGATGCAAGATAGTTGCACGAATTGCATCGAACGTACCGTATGCTTAGAAATATATTTGGAAGCACCCAATAGAACTCCTAGATGACGTGTGTCATATAGAATCTCACTTCAGTCTATTTGGAGATAGTGTTAGTTTTGGTGCAAGATAGGTATACGGTTTGTGCCTAATGCACCATAGGCTAAGAAACTATTTTGGACGCACGCGATGGTACTCCTTGGTGAAGAGGCTCATGTGGAATATTGGTTCTGTCTGTTTGGAGATAGTTCTAATCTTGATGCAAGATAGGTGCACGGTTTGCATGGAACATACCATATGCTCAAAAATCAATTTGGACACACCCGATGGAACTACTAGATGAAGTGTATCATATGGAATCTCGCTTCGGTCCAGTTGGAAATAGTATTAGTTTCGGTGCAAGACAGTTGCATGGTTTGTGCCCAGTGCACCATAGGCTCAGAAATCGTTGTGGAAGTTGCCGATGGTTCTCCTAGGTGAAGAGGCTCAAGTGAAAGTTCGGTTCGGTCTGTTTGGAGATAGTGCTAATCTTGATGAAAGATAGATGTACGGTTTGCGTCGAACATACCATATTCTCATAAATCAATTTGGACGCACCCGATAGAACTCCTAGATCATGTGTGTCATATGGAATCTCGCTTCAATCTGTTTAGAGACAGTGTTAGTCTAGGTGCAAGATTGGTGCATGGTTTGCGCATAATGCACCATAGGCTCAGAAACCATTATGGAAGCACCCGATGATAATCCTAGGTGAAGAGGCTCAAGTGGAAGGTCGGTTCGATCTGTTTGGAGATAGTGCTATTCTTGATGCAAAATAGGTGCACGGTTTGCATGGAACATACCATATGCTAAGAAATCCATTTAGACGCATCCCAATAGAACTCCTAGATTACGTGTCATATAGAATCTCGCTTTGGTCTGTTTGGAGACAGAGTTAGTTTTGGTGCAAGATAGGTACACAGTTTTCTCCTAATGCATCATAGGCTAAGAAACCTTTTTGGATGCACCCGATGATACTCCTAGGTAAAGGGGCTCAAGTGGAAGCTCAGTTTGCTTTGTTTGGACATAGTGCTAATGTTGATGCAAGATAGGTGCACGAATTGCATCGAACGTACCATATGCTTAGAAATATATTTGGAAGCACCCAATAGAACTCCTAGATGACGTGTGTCACATAGAATCTCACTTCAGTCTATTTGGAGATAGTGTTAGTTTCGGTGCAAGATAGGTATACGGTTTGTGCCTAATGCACCATAGGCTAAGAAACTATTTTGGACGCACGCGATGGTACTCCTTGGTGAAGAGGCTCATGTGGAATCTTGGTTCTGTCTGTTTGGAGATAGTTCTAATCTTGATGCAAGATAGGTGCACGGTTTGCATGGAACATACCATATGCTCAAAAATCAATTTGGACACACCCGATGGAACTACTAGATGAAGTGTATCATATGGAATCTCGCTTCGGTCCAGTTGGAAATAGTATTAGTTTCGGTGCAAGACAGTTGCATGGTTTGTGCCCAGTGCACCATAGGCTCAGAAATCGTTGTGGAAGTTGCCGATGGTTCTCCTAGGTGAAGAGGCTCAAGTGAAAGTTCGGTTCGGTCTGTTTGGAGATAGTGCTAATCTTGATGAAAGATAGATGTACGGTTTGCGTCGAACATACCATATTCTCATAAATCAATTTGGACGCACCCGATAGAACTCCTAGATCATGTGTGTCATATGGAATCTCGCTTCAATCTGTTTAGAGACAGTGTTAGTTTAGGTGCAAGATTGGTGCATGGTTTGCGCATAATGCACCATAGGCTCAGAAACCATTATGGAAGCACCCGATGATAATCCTAGGTGAAGAGGCTCAAGTGGAAGGTCGGTTCGATCTGTTTGGAGATAGTGCTATTCTTGATGCAAAATAGGTGCACGGTTTGCATGGAACATACCATATGCTAAGAAATCCATTTAGACGCATCCCAATAGAACTCCTAGATTACGTGTCATATAGAATCTCGCTTTGGTCTGTTTGGAGACAGAGTTAGTTTTGGTGCAAGATTGGTACACAGTTTTCTCCTAATGCATCATAGGCTAAGAAACCATTTTGGATGCACCCGATGATACTCCTAGGTAAAGGGGCTCAAGTGGAAGCTCAGTTTGCTTTGTTTGGACATAGTGCTAATCTTGATGCAAGATAGGTGCACGAATTGCATCGAACGTACCATATGCTTAGAAATATATTTGGAAGCACCCAATAGAACTCCTAGATGACGTATGTCATATAGAATCTCACTTCAGTCTCTTTGGAGATAGTGTTAGTTTCGGTGCAAGATAGGTACACGGTTTGTGCCTAATGCACCATAGGCTAAGAAACTATTTTGGACGCACGCGATGGTACTCCTTGGTGAAGAGGCTCATGTGGAATCTTGGTTCTGTCTGTTTGGAGATAGTTCTAATCTTGATGCAAGATAGGTGCACGGTTTGCATGGAACATACCATATGCTCAGAAATCAATTTGGACACACCCGATGGAACTGTAGATGCACCTGATGGAACTACTAGATGAAGTGTATCATATGGAATCTCGCTTCAGTCCAGTTGGAGATAGTATTAGTTTCGGTGCAAGATAGTTGCATGGTTTGTGCCCAGTGCACCATAGGCTCAGATATTGTTGTGGAAGTTGCTGATGGTACTCCTAGGTGAAGAGGCTCAAGTGAAAGCTCGGTTCGGTCTGTTTGGAGATAGTGCTAATCTTGATGAAAGATAGGTGTACGGTCTGCATAGAACATACCATATTCTCATAAATCAATTTGGACGCACCCGATAGAACTCCTAGATCATGTGTGTCATATTGAATCTCGCTTCAATCTGTTTAGAGACAGTGTTAGTTTAGGTGCAAGATTGGTGCATGGTTTGCGCATAATGCACCATAGGCTCAGAAACCATTATGGAAGCACCCGATGATAATCCTAGGTGAAGAGGCTCAAGTGGAAGGTCGGTTCGATCTGTTTGGAGATAGTGCTATTCTTGATGCAAAATAGGTGCACGGTTTGCATGGAACATACCATATGCTAAGAAATCCATTTAGACGCATCCCAATAGAACACCTAGATGACATGTGTCATATAGAATCTCGCTTTGGTCTGTTTGGAGACAGAGTTAGTTTTGGAGCAAGATAGGTACACAGTTTTCTCCTAATGCATCATAGGCTAAGAAACCTTTTTGGATGCACCCGATGATACTCCTAGGTAAAGGGGCTCAAGTGGAAGCTCAGTTTGCTTTGTTTGGACATAGTGCTAATCTTGATGCAAGATAGGTGCACGAATTGCATCGAACGTACCATATGCTTAGAAATATATTTGGAAGCACCCAATAGAACTCCTAGATGACGTATGTCATATAGAATCTCACTTCAGTCTCTTTGGAGATAGTGTTAGTTTCGGTGCAAGATAGGTACACGGTTTGTGCCTAATGCACCATAGGCTAAGAAACTATTTTGGACGCACGCGATGGTACTCCTTGGTGAAGAGGCTCATGTGGAATCTTGGTTCTGTCTGTTTGGAGATAGTTCTAATCTTGATGCAAGATAGGTGCACGGTTTGCATGGAAGATACCATATGCTCAGAAATCAATTTGGACACACCCGATGGAACTGTAGATGCACCTGATGGAACTACTAGATGAAGTGTATCATATGGAATCTCGCTTCGGTCCAGTTGGAGATAGTATTAGTTTCGGTGCAAGATAGTTGCATGGTTTGTGCCCAGTGCACCATAGGCTCAGAAATCATTGTGGAAGTTGCTGATGGTACTCCTAGGTGAAGAGGCTCAGGTGAAAGCTCGGTTCGGTCTGTTTGGAGATAGTGCTAATCTTGATGAAAGATAGGTGTACGGTCTGCATGGAACATACCATATTCTCATAAATCAATTTGGACGCACCCGATAGAACTCCTAGATCATGTGTGTCATATGGAATCTCGCTTCAATCTGTTTAGAGACAGTGTTAGTTTAGGTGCAAGATTGGTGCATGGTTTGCGCATAATGCACCATAGGCTCAGAAACCATTATGGAAGCACCCGATGATAATCCTAGGTGAAGAGGCTCAAGTGGAAGGTCGGTTCGATCTGTTTGGACAAAGTACTATTCTTGATGCAAGATAGGTGCACGGTTTGCATGGAACATTCCATATGCTAAGAAATCCATTTAGACGCATCCCAATAGAACACCTAGATGACATGTGTCATATAGAATCTCGCTTTGGTCCGTTTGGAGACAGAGTTAGTTTTGGAGCAAGATAGGTACACAGTTTACGCCTAATGCATCATACGCTAAGAAACCATTTTGGATGCACCCGATGATACTCCTGGGTAAAGGGGCTCAAGTGGAAGCTCAGTTTGCTTTGTTTGGACATAGTGCTAATCTTGATGCAAGATAGTTGCACGAATTGCATTGAACGTACCGTATGCTTAGAAATATATTTGGAAGCACCCAATAGAACTCCTAGATGACGTGTGTCATATAGAATCTCACTTCAGTCTATTTGGAGATAGTGTTAGTTTCGGTGCAAGATAGGTATACGGTTAGTGCCTAATGCACCATAGGCTAAGAAACTATTTTGGACGCACGCGATGGTACTCCTTGGTGAAGAGACTTATGTGGAATCTTGGTTCTGTCTGCTTGGAGATAGTTCTAATCTTGATGCAAGATAGGTGCACGGTTTGCATGGAACATACCATATGCACAAAAATCAATTTGGACACACCCGATGGAACTACTAGATGAAGTGTATCATATGGAATCTCGCTTCGGTCCAGTTGGAAATAGTATTAGTTTCGGTGCAAGACAGTTGCATGGTTTGTGCCCAGTGCACCATAGGCTCAGAAATCGTTGTGGAAGTTGCCGATGGTTCTCCTAGGTGAAGAGGCTCAAGTGAAAGTTCGGTTCGGTCTGTTTGGAGATAGTGCTAATCTTGATGAAAGATAGATGTACGGTTTGCGTCGAACATACCATATTCTCATAAATCAATTTGGACGCACCCGATAGAACTCCTAGATCATGTGTGTCATATGGAATCTCGCTTCAATCTGTTTAGAGACAGTGTTAGTTTAGGTGCGAGATTGGTGCATGGTTTGCGCATAATGCACCATAGGCTCAGAAACCATTATGGAAGCACCCGATGATAATCCTAGGTGAAGAGGCTCAAGTGGAAGGTCGGTTCGATCTGTTTGGAGATAGTGCTATTCTTGATGCAAAATAGGTGCACGGTTTGCATGGAACATACCATATGCTAAGAAATCCATTTAGACGCATCCCAATAGAACTCCTAGATTACGTGTCATATAGAATCTCGCTTTGGTCTGTTTGGAGACAGAGTTAGTTTTGGTGCAAGATAGGTACACAGTTTTCTCCTAATGCATCATAGGCTAAGAAACCATTTTGGATGCACCCGATGATACTCCTAGGTAAAGGGGCTCAAGTGGAAGCTCAGTTTGCTTTGTTTGGACATAGTGCTAATCTTGATGCAAGATAGGTGCACGAATTGCATCGAACGTACCATATGCTTAGAAATATCTTTGGAAGCACCCAATAGAACTCCTAGATGACGTATGTCATATAGAATCTCACTTCAGTCTCTTTGGAGATAGTGTTAGTTTCGGTGCAAGATAGGTACACGGTTTGTGCCTAATGCACCATAGGCTAAGAAACTATTTTGGACGCACGCGATGGTACTCCTTGGTGAAGAGGCTCATTTGGAATCTTGGTTCTGTCTGTTTGGAGATAGTTCTAATCTTGATGCAAGATAGGTGCACGGTTTGCATGGAACATACCATATGCTGATGGAACTACTAGATGAAGTGTATCATATGGAATCTCGCTTCGGTCGAGTTGGAGATAGTATTAGTTTCGGTGCAAGATAGTTGCATGGTTTGTGCCCAGTGCACCATAGGCTCAGATATTGTTGTGGAAGTTGCTGATGGTACTCCTAGGTGAAGAGGCTCAAGTGAAAGCTCGGTTCGGTCTGTTTGGAGATAGTGCTAATCTTGATGAAAGATAGGTGTACGGTCTGCATGGAACATACCATATTCTAATAAATCAATTTGGACGCACCCGATAGAACTCCTAGATCATGTGTGTCATATGGAATCTTGCTTCAATCTGTTTAGAGACAGTGTTAGTTTAGGTGCAAGATTGGTGCATGGTTTGCGCATAATGCACCATAGGCTCAGAAACCATTATGGAAGCACCCGATGATAATCCTAGGTGAAGAGGCTCAAGTGGAAGGTTGGTTCGATCTGTTTGGAGATAGTGCTATTCTTGATGCAAAATAGGTGCACGGTTTGCATGGAACATACCATATGCTAAGAAATCCATTTAGACGCATCCCAATAGAACTCCTAGATTACGTGTCATATAGAATCTCGCTTTGGTCTGTTTGGAGACAGAGTTAGTTTTGGTGCAAGATAGGTACACAGTTTTCTCCTAATGCATCATAGGCTAAGAAACCATTTTGGATGCACCCGATGATACTCCTATATAAAGGGGCTCAAGTGGAAGCTCAGTTTGCTTTGTTTGGACATAGTGCTAATCTTGATGCAAGATAGGTGCACGAATTGCATCGAACGTACCATATGCTTAGAAATATATTTGGAAGCACCCAATAGAACTCCTAGATGACGTATGTCATATAGAATCTCACTTCAGTCTCTTTGGAGATAGTGTTAGTTTCGGTGCAAGATAGGTACACGGTTTGTGCCTAATGCACCATAGGCTAAGAAACTATTTTGGACGCACGCGATGGTACTCCTTGGTGAAGAGGCTCATGTGGAATCTTGGTTCTGTCTATTTGGAGATAGTTCTAATCATGATGCAAGATAGGTGCACGGTTTGCATGGAACATACCATATGCTCAGAAATCAATTTGGACACACCCGATGGAACTGTAGATGCACCTGATGGAACTACTAGATGAAGTGTATCATATGGAATCTCGCTTCGGTCCAGTTGGAGATAGTATTAGTTTCAGTGCAAGATAGTTGCATGGTTTGTGCCCAGTGCACCATAGGCTCAGATATTGTTGTGGAAGTTGCTGATGGTACTCCTAGGTGAAGAGGCTCAAGTGAAAGCTCGGTTCGGTCTGTTTGGAGATAGTGCTAATCTTGATGAAAGATAGGTGTACGGTCTGCATGGAACATACCATATTCTAATAAATCAATTTGGACGCACCCGATAGCACTCCTAGATCATGTGTGTCATATGGAATGTCGCTTCAATCTGTTTAGAGACAGTGTTTGTAACAGAACCGCCCAATTTACAAGAGATCAACTACGAAAAACTCCCGCCAAAGCAGTTGCTTTAACGTAATCGAACTCTCATAAACCCGGTAGTCCGCGAAATCACGAGGGATTTCAAACCAACCATCTTACAAGCCAAGATCGTAGTGATTCAACATAACAAGTCACATGTTACATCCATTTCACAAGTAGTTTGATATACATCAGAGTTCAAGATAGTTATTACAACTTGAGTTGAAAAGTAGCGGAAGCAAAGTAATTTGAAACTAATATTGCCCTTATTTCAAATACATGCCAGTATCCAGGTCAACTCCAACAAAAGCAACATAGATGAGGTAACTAAGAAGGATCATGCCCATGATCTTACTCCTCTAATATGGTAGGAGTCATCCAACTCTTGCAGTAGCCATGACACATCACAACCTGCAACAAGTGGGAATAAACCCTGAGTACGAGAAGGTACTCAGCTAGACTTACCCGTCATGAACCAGAAATAATATGACACCAAGGAGTATGCAAGGCTTTATTGGTGGGGCTAGCTTGACAACACTTTTTGCATAAAAAGCTTAAGTTGCAACTAAGTAACCTTTCAGGTATTTAGCTCAAGTTGATAATCATTACCTGTCATCTATATTAGCACCTGTACTAGAGCAATCACTTGATTAAGATACAACAGTAGTACCCATATTTGATGTGGCATTTCTAACATCATCATACCATAACCATCCAAGTGTTCCATAAACATTACTACGATGACGTGGCTCAAGTCAAGTGCTCACTATCCAGGAGCGATGGCGATTCGAATCGATTTCTGACCAGCTGGCGAGTTATTCCCCACACAAACCACACTCACCGGCCAAAGTGAGCTACAGGTCACCATATTGCACTATCCAGGACCAATTCGCGGGTTCGGCAGGCACCGCCAGTACCCGAGGACCGTTCCGGCGACCAAGGTATCCAAGGTATACCGAGGTTGCGCGCCGCGCCCTCGTCGTTCTCCTCAACCATCACCAATACAGCGCATGGCGGCTCGACTCCCGGCCCGGATAGTGTTCAGGCTTCGCGGTCGGAACGACTTATCCTTCCAGCTAAGTGTGGGGCATGCGTTCAACATGACAAGAGGGCCGTCAACGATCGGTCCTTAATCGACACAAGCGGGGATAGATAGGCACCCAAGACCTCCATGTCTTGTTACTTCTCTATCATCGTCCCGCCCGGTCTCCAATTATTCATCCTCATCACTTGGTTACTTCCATGATAGCATATATATAGCCAACCTTTTCAGGTGTCCACCTATTTCGCTCAGGTGACAGGACATCACCTGGCTTCTACCGGTCTAAGCATAGCTAAGCATTTAGATTCGATCCTGAATCTACATAGGGTTATAGGTATATTTGCTGGACAAGGAGTGTTTATGCAACAAGGGTTTCACCCAACTCCTATACTTAATGCAACAATACATATATAACATATATTCTCAATTGCATTCAAAAGTAGTGGGAGACTTATAATGCTCCGGGGCTTGCCTGGGATTAACACTGAGTCAGTTCAGTTAGTTGCTCCGTCTTGGTGACATCTAAGGTCACAACACTTGCTTAGTCCTTCCACCTTTGGGAGAGGTCCACCAAACACCATCTTTGAGTTTGATTCGACATCATGACCTTCACGTGATTCATCTAGCGCACCTAGATGAGATGCAAGATGCAAGTGCATGAATATAAAGAATAGTAACACAACATGCATCACATAAAAGTATGCAAGACACAGGCATCTAAAGTTATTTAGCTAACATCACACAACCAATTATATAGAGCAAATATATCAATCATGACACAAGTTTAACAAGTTTACAAGTGTATTACTTAAATCACCATTAAAGACATGAATCATACTTAGATCACACAAAGTAAAGCAATCAAGCATTCATGTATTTCAGCAATTCTGGACATACATGCAACAACTCAGTAATTAAATCATAACTGGAGTTACACAACTCCAAAAACTATGCAATTGGACATTCTGGAAAGAATATAAAATTATCTACAATTCATCTTTAATCATATCAGTATGATTAACAAGTTAACCAAATCAAACATGCATGACCATATAATCTGGTCCAGGAATTTCCAGAGAACAAGCAATTCAAAGGACGAACTTCATACTACTGTAACTCACAAACCACTTAGCCAAATGACATGAAACTTTACAACAAGATATATTAGTAAGTTATCTACATCTTTTCTATATACAAGTTTCACAGAAAACATCATTTATATCATGGAATTAATTGCACAAATAAAACTGCTCATGCTGCCAAACAGTAGAGGTACAATTACAAACAGAAAACTGATAGGCAATTCAAGGAAGCATAACTAGAGTTGTAGACCTCCAGCAAACATAATTCTTATATTTTTGGAAAGCTTATAAAGTTACCTACAACTTTATTATTATCATCTAAATATGAATCCACAGTTAACAAGGTCAATTAACCCCTTAAAGACATCTCTGTCCAAAACATAGACAGAATCTGTCATGCCACATTAAACAGCTATAACTTGAGTTTCACATGTCCATAATTTATGGTTGTGCACTTTATAGAAAGCTTATAAAATTTTGAACAACTTTGTTATAAACATCTAGAGCTAAATCTACAACTAACAAGGTCTTACATTACAAACAATGCAACCCTGTCTGGGTTTAGACAGAAACTGGGACAGTACTTTAAACCACTATAAATAAACATGTGCTTAACCAAAAATTGTGATATTTACCTTTCTGGAAAGCTTATGAAAATTACTAAAACTTATATATTTTCATCTAGGCAAGATTCTCAACTTAACTGAGCCAAACAATACAAACATGCAGATCCACTCAGAATAGGAGCAAAGCAACACAGGGCATTTGTTATTTTCATAACTCTTAATCTATCAATCCTAAATTCATGAAACAAATGCCAGACATCAAATATCATATGAACAGCATGCCACAATATTTTCACATTTATTGGAGCAACAACACAGCAGTTATAAAAAAGACAAATATAACAAGCAATCAAAACCTAACTGTATAAAACTATTTTTACGACTAAAATATCAAACTAAACCATGCCATATTATAGATCTACTGCATAGAGAATTTCACAAGGATTCCAAAAAGTCCACATTTGCTATTTTACGACTTTTCTATGAATTACTATGAATTTCTAAAGTTCATCCAGAAATCTGCACAAAGAAAAGATAAAGGAAAACACTTTTGCTTCGGGAACCCTGGAGTTTCTCGAAATCAACTGCAGTCCATATGCACTATTCATATGAGTCTTGGCTTCGCATCTGGAACCCTGGGTTGTTTCATATTTCAACACGAGGTCCCTGGTCGCCCAGAAAAACAGAGGACTCGCCGGAGCTTCCTGTTCCGGCCGAAGGAGGGCACATCGACGGCAGGGAAGTTGATGGGGAGCCTCTGGGGGCCCGTGCGCACTCGTTGGTTGCCTCGAATGGCTAGGAGAGGGCCGGTGGCAGCCTCGCCCTGTACCGCAACGGTATGCAGAGGCGGCGGCTCACCGACGGCGGCGCTCCGATGGCTAAAAGCTCGGGCGAGCATGTGCGCGAGGTGGAGCACGACGGGGCAAAGGTGATGGCGTACGAGGCGGTGGCTGTGGTGGCTTGGAGTGGCGAGAACGCGGACGGCGGTGGTGCTCACCTCGCCGGCAATGGCGGCCGGCTCTGCGCGGACGAGCGGCCGAGGGGCGACGGGTGAGCAAGAGAGAGTGCGCCTGGGAGTTCTGGAGCTGGGCGTCCACTTCTTGAGGGGGCAGAGGCGTTGGGCACGCGGCAGCAGTGCTCAGCCATGGTGGGTGCGCGCTCTGGTGCATGGACGCCGCGTAGGCAATTCGTCGAGCACGTGGCATGCGACGGTGTGGCTCAGGTGGGAGGCGATTTTGGGCTTCTTCCGGGCTGATTTGGACATTGGGCCAAAAACGAAGTTTGCTCTACTCTTGACACTCTCCAACTTTGATTAAGGGACCAAGGTCATTAGACCAACAGAATAAGAGATAATTAGATGCCAAGTGATGAGTGTCAACGTATTGACGGTGATTAGCAAAACAAAGAATTGATGATCCAAATCATGTCAAACTTGATGCAACTTTTTGTATGCTCTTGTCCACAAAATATACTCCAACTTTTATTTTGAGACCCAAGCAAGTTGTTCATAAGAATTAGGAGAACGCGGGATGCCAACATGACGAACTGAAATTCCAGACTTAGAAATCCGAAATGCTGGAATTTACAGCAGATTCGAACTTGTGTCTATTATTTAACAGGATTAGAAGATGATTCAGACTTGGGCACTTTAACAAAGTTTGTAGCATAAAAACTATACTACAACTTTTATTAAAGGACCTTGTACTGTTTCTGTCTGGTTAGTAAGATACAAAGCTCCCAACTAGGATACCCGAAACTGAGCACCTTGAGGACTTAGCCAAATTTCTGGGGTTCCAAAACAGCACTGCATTGAATCTTGTGAGCTTAATTTGACTAGGATAGGTACCAAACTAGCTCTTGACCATTAAATAAAGTTTGTTCTACAGAAGCAAAACTATAACTTTTATTTAAGGTCAAACCTCATAACTGGTACCAAAGTCAAACTTTCACTTTGGTCAAAGTATCAACTTGATAAAGCTCAAACTAGGGTTTTAGAGCAAATAAAGCATTTTCTTGGCACAAGCTCAACATGAACCCTTCACGACTTTTGTTGTATGATTCGTCTAGTGTCATATGAGCAAGTTTGCAAGGTTTGGTTGGTGATCCATGATTCCATTTCCTTAATAGAGTCATTCCGGCAAGGATATAACTTATCATTTCATGTGACTTCTTGATTCCAAACTTCACCAAACTTTTCCAGAGACCAACATAGATTGGGATGGATATAAGACACATGAAAAAGGTTCCATTAGCATCATCCAAGCATACCTTTTAAAAAGGCATATATGCAAGCAAGGTTGCATCCACCAAGCCCAAGTTGGGGTTTACTTTCATAGATTGACTTTGACTTCTATATTACCATTGAACTTGTCATGTTTGAGCTCAAACCTAGTACTTAGCAAGTGACAAACACCTGGGGTGTTACAGTGTTAGTTTAGGTGCAAGATTGGTGCATGGTTTGCGCATAATGCACCATAGGCTCAGAAACCATTATGGAAGCACCCGATGATAATCCTAGGTGAAGAGGCTCAAGTGGAAGGTCGGTTCGATCTGTTTGGAGATAGTGCTATTCTTGATGCAAGATAGGTGCACGGTTTGCATGGAACATACCATATGCTAAGAAATCCATTTAGACGCATCCCAATAGAAATCCTAGATTACGTGTCATATAGAATCTCGCTTTGGTCTGTTTGGAGACAGAGTTAGTTTTGGTGCAAGATAGGTACACAGTTTTCTCCTAATGCATCATACGCTAAGAAACCATTTTGGATGCACCCGATGATACTCCTAGGTAAAGGGGCTCAAGTGGAAGCTCAGTTTGCTTTGTTTGGACATAGTGCTAATCTTGATGCAAGATAGTTGCACGAATTGCATCGAACGTACCGTATGCTTAGAAATATATTTGGAAGCACCCAATAGAACTCCTAGATGACGTATGTCATATAGAATCTCACTTCAGTCTCTTTGGAGATAGTGTTTGTTTCGGTGCAAGATAGGTATACGGTTTGTGCCTAATGCACCATAGGCTAAGAAACTATTTTGGACGCACGCGATGGTACTCCTTGGTGAAGAGGCTCATGTGGAATCTTGGTTCTGTCTGTTTGGAGATAGTTCTAATCTTGATGCAAGATAGGTGCACGGTTTGCATGGAACATACCATATGCTCAGAAATCAATTTGGACACACCCGATGGAACTGTAGATGCACCTGATGGAACTACTAGGTGAAGTGTATCAAATGGAATCTCGCTTCGGTTCAGTTGGAGATAGTATTAGTTTCGGTGCAAGATAGTTGCATGGTTTGTGCCCAGTGCACCATAGGCTCAGATATTGTTGTGGAAGTTGCTGATGGTACTCCTAGGTGAAGAGGCTCAAGTGAAAGCTCGGTTCGGTTTGTTTGGAGATAGTGCTAATATTGATGAAAGATAAGTGCACGGTCTGCATGGAACATACCATATTCTCATAAATCAATTTGGACGCACCCGATAGAACTCCTAGATCATGTGTGTCATATGGAATCTCGCTTCAATCTGTTTAGAGACAGTGTTAGTTTAGGTGCAAGATTGGTGCATGGTTTGCGCATAATGCACCATAGGCTCAGAAACCATTATGGAAGCACCCGATGATAATCCTAGGTGAAGAGGCTCAAGTGGAAGGTCGGTTCGATCTGTTTGGAGATAGTGCTATTCTTGATGCAAAATAGGTGCACGGTTTGCATGGAACATACCATATGCTAAGAAATCCATTTAGACGCATCCCAATAGAACTCCTAGATTACGTGTCATATAGAATCTCGCTTTGGTCTGTTTGGAGACAGAGTTAGTTTTGGTGCAAGATAGGTACACAGTTTTCTCCTAATGCATCATAGGCTAAGAAACCATTTTGGATGCACCCGATGATACTCCTAGGTAAAGGGGCTCAAGTGGAAGCTCAGTTTGCTTTGTTTGGACATAGTGCTAATCTTGATGCAAGATAGGTGCACGAATTGCATCGAACGTACCATATGCTTAGAAATATATTTGGAAGCACCCAATAGAACTCCTAGATGACGTATGTCATATAGAATCTCACTTCAGTCTCTTTGGAGATAGTGTTAGTTTCGGTGCAAGATAGGTACACGGTTTGTGCCTAATGCACCATAGGCTAAGAAACTATTTTGGACGCACGCGATGGTACTCCTTGGTGAAGAGGCTCATGTGGAATCTTGGTTCTGTCTGTTTGGAGATAGTTCAAATCTTGATGCAAGATAGGTGCACAGTTTGCATGGAACATACCATATGCTCAGAAATCAATTTGGACACACCCGATGGAACTGTAGATGCACCTGATGGAACTACTAGATGAAGTGTATCATATGGAATCTCGCTTCAGTCCAGTTGGAGATAGTATTAGTTTCGGTGCAAGATAGTTGCATGGTTTGTGCCCAGTGCACCATAGGCTCAGATATTGTTAAGGAAGTTGCCGATGGTTCTCCTAGGTGAAGAGGCTCAAGTGAAAGCTCGGTTCGGTCTATTTGGAGATAGTGCTAATCTTGATGAAAGATAGGTGTACGGTTTGCGTGGAACATACCATATTCTCATAAATCAATTTGGACGCACCTGATAGAACTCCTAGATCATGTGTGTCATATGGAATCTCGCTTCAATCTGTTTAGAGACAGTGTTAGTTTAGGTGCAAGATTGGTGCATGGTTTGCGCATAATGCACCATAGGCTCAGAAACCATTATGGAAGCACCCGATGATAATCCTAGGTGAAGAGGCTCAAGTGGAAGGTCGGTTCGATCTGTTTGGAGATAGTGCTATTCTTGATGCAAAATAGGTGCACGGTTTGCATGGAACATACCATATGCTAAGAAATCTATTTAGACGCATTCCAATAGAACTCCTAGATAACGTGTGATATAGAATCTCGCTTTGGTCTGTTTGGAGACAGAGTTAGTTTTGGTGCAAGATAGGTACACAGTTTGCGCCTAATGCATCATAGGCTAAGAAACCATTTTGGATGCACCCGATGATACTCCTAGGTAAAGGGGCTCAAGTGGAAGCTCAGTTTGCTTTGTTTGGACATAGTGCTAATCTTGATGCAAGATAGGTGCACGAATTGCATCGAACGTACCATATGGTTAGAAATATATTTGGAAGCACCCAATAGAACTCCTAGATGACGTATGTCATATAGAATCTCACTTCAGTCTCTTTGGAGATAGTGTTAGTTTTGGTGCAAGATAGGTACACGGTTTGTGCCTAATGCACCATAGGCTAAGAAACTATTTTGGACGCACGTGATGGTACTCCTTGGTGAAGAGGCTCATGTGGAATCTTGGTTCTGTCTGTTTGGAGATAGTTCTAATCTTGATGCAAGATAGGTGCATGGTTTGCATGGAACATACCATATGCTCAGAAATCAATTTGGAGCAGGTAGTTTCATGGTTTGTGCCCAGTGCACCATAGGCTCAGAAATCGTTGTGGAAGTTCCCGATGGTACTCCTAGGTGAAGAGGCTCAAGTGAAAGCTCGGTTCGGTCTGTTTGGAGATAGTGCTAATCTTGATGAAAGATAGGTGTATGGTTTGCATGGAACGTACCATATTCTCAGAAATCAATTTGGACGCACCCGATAGAACTCCTAGATCATGTGTGTCATATGTGTTGACACCGTTTTTGGACACGTATCTTTTGATACGTATCTGGAGTTAATGGGATGTGGATCGGCAGATGGAGCAGTGGTGACCAGTCTGCAGGGAAGTTGCCGATGAAGGTAGTTGCCGATGGGGAGACAACCGAATATGACCAAGTCCAGAAGTGATGGTATATTCGTGCTGATGACCAGTGCCAGTATTTGCCGATGGCCGTAACAGATAGTCTGCCGATGACTTTGGAGGAAAGCGTGGAAGTTGCCGATTGATTCGTGGTGGTGTCCCGATCAGTTACGAGGGTAGTTTAATGTTTTCCTTAGTTATTAGAATTCGTTTTGTATGCGGTTTCCGTTTAATTTGGAATTTGAGTCCTAGTCGTGTCTGGTTGTAGCTCTTTGGACAGGGTATAAATGTAGACCCTAGAGCAATGTAATGAGACATCTATCAATCAATCAAACACGAGTTTTTACTCATATTCCAGCATCTACTTTTCGACGACTTCGTCATATTTTTCCTTTTTACTACGAGTTCTTAGGAATTCGTCGAGTCAAGCTCGGCGTGTTCTCAAGTTCCGTGTGAGCACCTCTTGGCCGTGACATCCGGGCGCATCGCTGTTGTCGGGACCAAAGTGTTCAGGTTACCACCTTTGTCGGTTGTAAGGTCAAATCGGTTGGCACGCCTTAACGTTTGAATGGGGTATTAGCCCTTTGTGTTTGCAGATCAGCTTTTGCACCAACAATATGGAATCTCGCTTAAATCTGTTTGGAGACAGTGTTAGTTTAGGTGCAGGATTGGTGCATGGTCTACGCATAATGCACCATAGGCTCAGAAACCATTATGGAAGCACCCGATGATAATCCTAGGTGAAGAGGCTCAAGTGGAAGGTCGGTTCGATCTGTTTGGAGATAGTGCTAATCTTGATGCAAGATAGATGCACGATTTGCATGTAACTAACCATATTCTCAGAAACCATTATGGAAGCACCCGATGATAATCCTAGGTGAAGAGGCTCAAGTGGAAGGTCGGTTCGATCTGTTTGGAGATAGTGCTAATCTTGATGCAAGATAGATGCACGATTTGCATGTAACTAACCATATTCTCAGAAATCAATTTGGACGCACCCGATAGAACTCCTAGATCATGTGTTTCATATGGAATCTCGCTTCAATCTGTTTGGAGACAGTGTTAGTTTAGGTGCAAGATTGGTGCATGGTTTGCGCATAATACACCATAGGCTCAGAAACCATTATGCAAGCACCCGATGATAATCCTAGGTGAAGAGGCTCAAGTGGAAGGTCGGTTCGATCTGTTTGGAGATAGTGCTAATCTTGATGCAAGATAGGTATACGGTTTGCATGGAACATACCATATTCTCAGAAATCAATTTGGACGCACCCGATAGAACTCCTAGATCATGTGTGTCATATGGAATCTTGCTTCAATCTGTTTGGAGACAGTGTTAGTTTAGGTGCAAGATTGGTGCATGGTTTGTGCACCATAGGCTCGGATACCATTATGGAATCTTGGTTCTATCTGTTTGGAGATAGTTCGAATCTTGATGCAAGATAGGTGCACGGTTTGCATGGAACATACCATATGCTGAGAAATCAATTTGGACACACCCAATGGAACTGTAGATGCATCCGATGGAACTACTAGATGAAGTGTATCATATGGAATCTCGCTTTAGTCTAGTTGGAGATAGTATTAGTTTCGGTGCAAGATAGGTGCATGGTTTGTTCCCAGTGCACCATAGGCTCAGAAACCGTTGTGGAAGTTCCAGATGGTACTCCTAGGTGAAGAGGCTCTAGTGAAAGCTCGGTTCGGTCTGTTTGGAGATAGTGCTAATCTTGATGAAAGATAGGTGTACGGTTTGCATGGAACGTACCATATTCTTAGAAATCAATCTGTACGCAACCGATAGAACTCCTAGATAATGTGTGTCATATGGAATCACGCTTCAATCTGTTTGGAGACAGTGTTAGTTTAGGTGCAAGATTGGTGCATGGTTTGCGCATAATGCACCATAGGCTTAGAAACCAATATGGAAGCACCCGATGATAATCCTAGGTGAAGAGGCTCAAGTGGAAGGTCGGTTCGATCTGTTTGGAGATAGTGCTAATCTTGATGCAAGATAGGTGCATGGTTAGCATGGAACATACCATATGCTAAGAAATGTATTTGGACGCACCCTAATAGAACTCCTAGATGACATGTGTCACATAGAATCTTGCTTTGGTCTGTTTGGAGACAGAGTTAGTTTTGGTGCAAGATAGGTACACAATTTGCCCCTAATGCATCATAGGCTAAGAAACCATTTCTGATGCACCCGATGATACTCCTAGGTAAAGGAGCTCAAGTGGAAACTCAGTTTGCTTTGTTTGGAGATAGTGCTAATTTTGATGCAAGATAGGTGCACGAATTGCATCGAACGTACCATATGCTTCGAAATATATTTGGAAGCACCCAATAGAACTCCTGGATGACATGTGTCATATAGAATCTCACTTCGGTCTCTTTGGAGATAGTGTTAGTTTCGGTGCAAGATAGGTACACGGTTTGTGCCTAATGCACCATAGGCTAAGGAAATATTTGGGATGCACGCGATGGTACTCCTTGGTGAAGAGGCTCATGTGGAATCTTGGTTCTATTTGTTTGGAGATAGTTCTAATCTTGATGCAAGATAGGTGCACGGTTTGCATGGAACATACCATATGTTCAGAAATCAATTTGGGCACACCCAATGGAACTGTAGATGCACCCGATAAACTACTAGATGAAGTGTATCATATGGAATCTCGCTTCAGTCTAGTTGGAGATAGTGTTAGTTTCGGTGCAAGATAGGTGCATGGTTTGTGCCTAGTGCACCATAGGCTCAGAAACCGTTGTGGAAGTTCCCGATGGTACTCCTAGGTGAAGAGGCTCAAGTGAAAGCTCGGTTCGGTCTATTTGGAGATAGTGCTAATCTTGATGCAAGATAGGTGTATGGTTTGCATGGAACAAATCATATTCTCGGAAATCAATTTTGACGCACCCGATAGAACTCCTAGATCATGTGTGTCATATGGAATCTTGCTTCAATCTGTTTGGAGACAGTTTAGGTGCAAGATTGGTGCATGGTTTGCGCATAATGCACCATAGGTTCGGAAACCATTATGGAAGCACCCGATAATACTCCTAGGTGAAGAGGCTCAAGTGGAAGGTCGCTTCGATCTGTTTGGAGATAGTGCTAATCTTGATGAAAGATAGGTGCACGGTTTTCATGGAACATACCATATGCTAAGAAATCTTTTTGGATGCATCGCAATAGAACTCCTAGATGACATGTGTCATCTGGAATCTCACTTTGGTCTATTTAGAGACAGAGTTAGTTTTGGTGCAAGATAGGTACACAGTTTGCGCCTAATGCATCATAGGCTAAGAAACCATTTTGGATGCACCCGATGATACTCCTGGTTAAAGGGGCTCAAGTGGAAGCTCAGTTTGCTTTGTTTGGAGATAGTGCTAATCTAGATACAAGATAGGTGCACGAATTGCATCGAACATACCATATGCTTAGAAATATATTTGTAAGCACCCAATAGAACTCCTAGATGATGTGTGTCATATAGAATCTCACTTCGGTCTCTTTGGAGATAGTGTTAGTTTCGGTGCAAGATAGGTACACGGTTTGTGCCTAATGCACCATACGCTAAGAAACTATTTTGGACGCACGCGTTGGTACTCCTTGGTGAAGAGGCTCTTGTGGAACCTTGGTTCTGTCTGTTTGGAGATAGTTCTAATCTTGATGCAAGATAGGTGCACGGTTTGCATGGAACATACCATATGCTCAGAAATCAATTTGGACACACCCGATGGAACTGTAGATGCATCCGATGGAACTTCTAGATGAAGTGTATCATATGGAATCTCGCTTCAGTCCAGTTGGAGATAGTTTTAGTTTTGGTGCAAGATAGTTGCATGGTTTGTGCCCAGTGCACCATAGGCTCAGAAATCGTTGTCGAAGTTCCCGATGGTACTCCTAGGTGAAGAGGCTCAAGTGAAAGCTCGGTTCGGTCTGTTTGGAGATAGTGCTAATCTTGATGAAAGATAGGTGTACGGTTTGCATGGAACGTACTGTAATCTCAGAAATCAATTTGGACGCACCCGATAGAACTCCTAGATCATGTGTGTCATATGGAATCTTGCTTCAATCTGTTTGGAGACAGTTTAGGTGCAAAATTAGTGCATGGTTTGCGCATAATGCACCATAGGCTTAGAAATCGTTGTGGAAGCACCTGATAATACTCCTAGGTGAAGAGGCTCATGTGAAAGCTTGGTTTGGTATGTATGGAGATAGTGCTAATCTTGATGAAAGATAGGTGTACGGTTTGCATGGAACGTACTATGTTCTCAGAAATCAATTTGGACGCACCCGATAGAACTCCTAGATCATGTGTGTCATATGGAATCTCGCTTCAATTTGTTTGGAGACAGTGTTAGTTTAGGTGCAAGATTGGTGCATGGTTTGTGCATAATGCACCATAGGCTCAGAAACCATTATGGAAGCACCCGATGATAATCCTAGGTGAAGAGGCTCAAGTGGAAGGTCGGTTCGATCTATTTGGAGATAGTGCTAATCTTGATGCAAAATAGGTGCACGGTTTGCATGGAACATGCCATATGCTAAGAAATCTATTTGGACGCACCCCAATAGAACTCCTAGAAGACATGTTGTCGGCGTCTAGACTCGCGGTCTAGGCACTAACAAGTATAAGTCTGTGTGACTGACCAAGCTTGGATGGTGATGCAAGTGAGACACAGAGGGTTTATACTGGTTCGGGTCAAGAATGCCCTACGTCCAGTGAGATTCGGGGCTCTGTATAACTTTGCACCCAAAGGTGATCGTAGTAGGGGATACAAGCAGGTTGCGAGAGAGGGCTAAGTCCCAGGTCTCGGCTTGGTGCGGACAGAGTGCGGGTAGCTGCTCTGTGAAAGAGTGTTGTGAGCGTCTCTGAGCCTTCTGGCCCTGGCTCCCCTTTTATAGTCTAAAGGGGAGACAAAGATTTACATGAGTTAATTTCCCTGGACGGAACGGTGAAACCACAGTCCCGACCCTGTTGGAGCTGGCCCATCTCGTCCTTGGGGGATGGTCGGCAGTATGGCTGTTCCTATAGAGTGTTACCGAGCCCTGTAGGAGTTGCGGGGGTCGGGTCGCCGGCACTGCTGCATATGCTGTCGGCAGTGGGAAGTGACCTCCAATAGTGGTGCTGATTAACCTCTCCCATTCCCTTTCTACTGTGCGGCAGTGTGCTACAGTGAGAGGGGTAAGGATGTATAGTGACGGAGGTAAGGCCACAGTGACTGGGGTGGTTGGAACAGTCGGCACCCTGCCCTGCCGCGGTGCTCAGGGTGGTTGAAACAGTCGTCGCCTTGCCCTGCCACGTTATGGGAGCTATCGCGTCCGTCATGTCGTGAGTACGGGTGCCGTGCGGTGGAAGTCTTGCTGCCCAAGCGGAGTGGGGTCCGGCGCCCGAGCCTGGACGGGGTCGGGCGAGTCGGAACTTGCGTCCGAGGCCCTGAGGGGTCGGGCGAGTCGGATCCTGCGTCCGATGCCCTGAGGGGTCGGGCGAGTCGGAACCTGCGTCCGAGGCCCTGAGGGGTCGGGCGAGTCGGAACCTGCGTCCGAGGCCCTGAGGGGTCGGGCGAGTCGAAACCTGCGTCCGAGGCCCTGATGATTGTGGTTAGTATGTTTCTTTGCGTTTTTATTGCTCTGGTTTGCGTATCCCTTATTATGGTACCCAACAGTAGCCCCCGAGCCTCTGAAGTGGTGAAGTCACCTCTTTAGAGGTTCTCTCCCCAGGGACTGTAGTTGACTAGGAGCTTTTACCTTTCTCCGGGGGGTGCGCGTGAGTGCACCCGCCGGGTGTAGCCCCCGAGCCTTTTGGAGGAATGATGTTATTCCTTCAAAGGCTTTCACCCTTTGACAGCTATAGTCTGGAGTGTTTTCAGGGATAGGTTGCGTGTTCTTTACACGTAGTGCCCGTTCCCATGTTGCGAGGGAGCCTCCGAGCCCTTTCCCCGCAAGGGTCGATCAGGTTCTTCCTCGTCTTGTAATTTCGTCCCTCATTCTTCCTTTCGCTCGGAGGAGGGGTGGGTTGTGCCGTACTACCCTCGGTGGGCGAGTGACGACGCTTCCCGGGAGCTGCAGGCGGGTAGATCCGAGTGGATGTCCGAGTCCCGTTCGATAGGGGTCGGCTAGTGGCCTTATGGGCACATCTCAAAAAGTACCCGAGGGCAGTCACGGTGGATGTCGGAACCGTTCGTTAGGTTCCGAGGGCTCGATGCCTCCCTCGATGGGATCCCACTCACGTGACACCCGCATGGGTCTCGGATATGACTTGCAAAGATGCGCCGACTCCCTGCTTGGCTCGGTCCTTGGCCTCTATTGTGCTCATCTCCAGTCATCCCTCGCTCAGTCATCCTGAGGCGACTGTTCGAACCTGTGTCGCAGGTCAGTCTCGCAACCTCTGGAACGTAGGTGGCCATGGCCTGGGGATATTGGGCCTCGAGAGGCTTTTTTCAGACTCGTTTTGTAGTGTTAGGGGTCGGGCGAGACGGGAAACTGCGTCCGACGGAGACCGCCTTGCAACTTCAGCTCGGGGTCTTGATTGGGTCGGGCGAGACGGAAAATTGCGCCCGACGGAGACCTCCCTGTGACACTTGGTCTGCGGGGGGTCGGGCGCCGCGTCCCCTGGAAGGAACCGCCCTGACATAACTTTTCAGGGTGCTCCTTTTGAGGCGCGGCGCGCGGGGACTCGAAACGGCCGTGTCGTCTCGCCCCGGCTGGATGGGACGTCTCGCCTGTGAAATTAATGCGCGCGTGCGGCGGGCACGGGAATCGAAGGGAGTTGGCGCTTCGAGTTTTTCACCTGAGTGGGCGACGGTTGCTCTCTCTCCTGCTTGGCCTTGCGTGGTCGTGGCTCGCCCCCTCCTATAAAAGCGGCTGCTGGGGGCTTGATTTCTCTCTTCTCGTTCCTGCGCCACAAAGCCTTTGCCTCCTGCCCCTTCTTCTGCCTCCATCTCCTCTACTTCCGCCGCGCGGACACACCTCTTCCTCCCAAAGCCATGGCCGGCGTTGAGGCGTGGCCACCCAGCAATGTAACCAAGTCCGCGCTGGAGGCGCGCGTGAGGGCCGGGATTGTCCGCCCTCTCAAGGACGTCGGTTTCCCGGAATGGATCGTTCCCTCGGCGAACGACAGGGAGCCAAACCCGCCTCCGGGTTATGTGGTGTGCTTCCTGTCGTTCTTAGACCGGGGGTTCGGGGTTCCAGCCGGCCGTCTGATCAGGGCCATCCTCCACTACTACGAGGTGGAGTTACACAACCTGAACCCAAACTCGGTGATGCAGGCTGCCGTCTTTACC
The DNA here is from genome assembly GCF_000003195.3 of Sorghum bicolor. Classification (NCBI taxonomy): domain Eukaryota; kingdom Viridiplantae; phylum Streptophyta; class Magnoliopsida; order Poales; family Poaceae; genus Sorghum; species Sorghum bicolor. The sequence goes on along the minus strand of NW_018396445.1, from coordinate 111,184 downwards.
ACGGTCTGTGAGGGATTCCTGGGGGGTCCAGTCAAATGGAATCTCTGGCTTCACCTCTTCAAGGCGGAGATGGAGGCCCGTTACGTGGGGAAGGAGAAATTCCCCCTGCGGGCCGGTGGCTGCACGCTGCAGCTCTGTCAGCAGCGGGCCGGGCTGTACATCTGGAGTTCGATGCCCTCGTCAAACCGGGGGTGGCAGAGCGGGTGGTTCTACCTCCGAAACGACGGCGGCCTGCTGCCGAAGTACACCGGGAAAATGGTGACGGAGGTTCCCATGAAGTGGGCGTGGGGTGCTCCGGCCGAGGAGCAGAAGAAGCTCGCCCCGCTTCTCGCGGGGCTTCAGAAGCTGCGAGATGCCGAAGTCACCGCGGCCACGGTGGCAATCGCCTTCCACAAGAGGAGTTTGCTTCCGCTGGCGCAGCGGCGAATGCCCATGTTCGAGATGACCCAGGGGGGCCCCTGGGCAGGGACGAGGATGTTAGCCGAGCCGATATCGGCTTCGGACATTACCGCCCGGGTGGAGAGGACGACTTCCTCGGAGATGAAGAACTCCCGAGTGGTTCCGATGCGCCCTGAAAAGGGCTACATTTCCCTGGTAAGAAGGTGTCCTTTATTTTGATTTCTTGCCCTCGTTCTTTCTTTCGCTTGATTCCTTGTTGATCCGTTTGCTCAGGGGATCGGGGCCGTCAAGGACTCCCCACCCCCTGTCCTAGAGGACAAAGAGATCCGGGCCAAGAATCGGGCCCGGAACGAGGAGCAAAAGAAGGTCAAGGAAGGCAAGAAAGCCAAGGCGGCGCGAAGGGCGGAGAGGCGGGAGATCGCCTCCAAGAACCGCCGTGAGGCTGAGAAGGCGGGGGTCGCCCCGCCTCCGTCTCCGGAGACTTCAGTCTCGGAGATAGAGGGCGGGGGCGGCAACGTCGACTGGCTCAACGAGCTGATGGAGGAGGACGATGTTATCCCTTCGGCCGGCGGGGGAACCGAAGCCCCGGAGGGGTCGAAGGCCCGAGGGGGGTCGGAGGCCCCCCAGGGGACCCAGGCGCCGAGGGGCGGGCAGCCCGTCCCCCACATCGTTGTGGTTGACGAGGATAGCGCCCCTCGTGAAGATTCAGCCCCCGTGGGCCTCAAAGAGGGGGAGAAAGCGTCGGAGGCCGAGCCCGAGGAGGCCCCTCAATTGGTAGCGCCGGAGGGTCCGGCCGAGCCTACCCCAGCGTCTGGGACGGGAGCTGGCGCCCCCGTGGAGGCGTCGCAGGCCGAGGCCATCATGGTGCCCCCTGTGGCGTCGGCCGGCGAGGCGGGTGTCCGACCGTCGGCCCCTGGCGCCGCAGGAGACCCCCAAGGAGCCCCGGGCTCCCATAAGAAGTCTGCTCCCCGGGCGAGGTAAAGATAGGATTCCTGATCCTTCTGCCGATTTTTTGTTATTCTCTTTCTTCTAACTTGATGTTGTTCCCCCAGCCGTAAGCAAAAGGCGCCTTCGGTGGCGCTGGCCCCCCTGAAAGCTGTGAAGAGGGGGGCTCAGTCAACTCCCGGGGCAGCTAGGCCCGTGTCTCCGCTGCCTCCAGGCTACGAGGAGGCAGGGTGCCACCAGGGGCAAGACACGGGGGCGCCGAAGCCCCAAGGACCGGAGGACACTGACCTTGGAGGTGCGGCCCGGCCTGCGCGCGCTGAGGAAGGCCGAGCCATCGTGGTGTCCAGTGCGGCGCCCGAGGCCCCCGCGGTGGGAAGGGAGGAGGAAGCTGGATGGGGCAAGAGTCCCGTAATCTGGCCCAACCTCGGCGATGCCGAGGGGGGAGCCAGATTTGTCCTGGATGACCCGTCAGAGAATTACCTCTGGCAGGGTCTGGATGCGTGTGGGCGCGCCGGTGTCGAGGCCCTCAACCGAGCTACCCAGCTCGTGGGCCATGACATGTTTAATTTGGCTCAGGTAAGATTTTTATCCGTGTTGTGAAGTAGTTTTGGCCTTGTTTTGCGATATTAACTCCCTAGGTGACCTCTGATCTTGTAGGCGCTCAAGGCCACCTCCCAGGAGAAGTCGGTATTTCTCCGTCGGGAGAAGGATGCTTGGGCGTCCTTTGAGAGCGAGAGGGCTGCCAGGGAGGCGGCCGAGGGGGAGCTCGCGAAGGAGTGCGAGATTTCTGCCGAGCTTCGGCAGAAATGCTCGGCACTGGCCACCGAGGCTCGGGAGGCCCGGGACAAGGCCGCCCCCCTGGAGGAGAGGATTGGGGTCCTCACCTAAGAGTCTGAGGGGCAGAAGGCGGCGGCTGAGGGGTACAAGGGTGAGGTCACTCGGCTTGAAGCTTTGCTCGCCGAGAAAGATCTTGCCTTGAACCAAGCCCAGAACGACCTGGCCGGGGCTCTGAGCGAGGTGGCCCGCTGGCATAAGAGCTCGGCGGAGCACGAGAAGCGTGCCGAGGGTAAGACTTGCACTCTTTACCCTGGACTCCTTTATACTTTTTGAGTTTGCCTTTCTTGACTTTTTGCTTCTTACTCTGTTTTTCAACCAGAATTGGAGAGGAAGGTGGTCGAGACGGCCTCTACCGCCGAGGCCCTGCAAAGGTCCCCTGACGCCGAGGCTTCAGACCGCTCGGCTCTTGAAGCCGTGGTCACCTCTGCGTGTGAGGGGCTCAGGGTATCGGCGTCGGGGTCATCGCTGCGGAGTCGGGTCGAAGCCCTTTACTCCCGGGCCGGGGAGAGGATGAAAGAGGCACTCCACGCCGGGGTGAAGAAAGCCCTGGCGGTGGTGAGCTCTCACTATGCCGGCATTGATTTGCCGGCAGTCTGTGAGGGCTATGTTCTCCCGGATGATGAGGCTGAGGCCCAGGAGGAGGTGCAGAGGCTTGAAGACGCCGTGGCTGCCCCCGGAGATGCCTTGGCCACCTTCTTCGACGACGAGGTGGAGCTTCCGCCCCTTGGGGCTCGAGGACCTGAGTAGACAGGGCAGCAGGACCCTTAGGTTTCTTTTCTTTTTGTGGGTGTTGAGGCCGGTGGGCCTTGTAATATATATATACACAATGTTAATGTAGATATTTGTGCAATTGCTCTTTAAGCTGTTTTCTTTCTCCTTATGCCGATCCGACCTCGGCAGCGCGAGGTCGGGTGAGCTACTTAGAGTTTTGCGCTAGCCAGATTCCCCGAGCCTAAGTGCTTTTCCTTTTTCCTTAGTAACTCTTGGAAGCCCGAATTCGTTCCCGAATCTAAGGTGAGTAGAGGCGGTCTTTGCTTGTGAGCGCAGATACTACCTCCGGCTCATGCCTTAAGATTTAGGGGACGGATTTTCGGTTTCTTAAGTCTTTTTAGGAGGGAGGAGGAAGACCTTGGGTCGGGGTTCTATCAACTTGCGCGAAAAAAGAAAAAGATTCGGAGTCGACATAGGGGGTTCCCCCATGTAGCCCCCGAGGGAGGTTCGGACTCTGCTTGGCAGGTCCGAGGCTCTCTGATAACTTAAACTTTGATTTATTCCATGAAGGTAATGAACAAAGAAATTTTTACAAAGTTCTAAGGGAAAAAACGACGTAGCTGTTCTATGTTCCATGCGTTTTTGAAGACCTCCCCTGCTTCATTGGCGAGCTTGTAGGTCCCGGGTCGGAGGACTTCGGCGATGACGAAGGGTCCTTCCCAGGGGGGTGTGAACTTGTGACGACCCTTGTTGCTCTGTCTGAGCCTTAGCACCAAGTCGCCGACTTGAAAGGCTTGGCCTCGGATCCGCCGCGCATGGTATCGGCGGAGGGCCTGCTGGTACTTGGCGGAGTGCAGGAGGGCTACGTCCCTGGCTTCGTCGAGCTGGTCCAGCGCGTCTTCTTGGAACGTCTTGCCGCTATTTTCGTGGTAGGCTTGTACCCTTGGAGACCCGTACTCCAGGTCAGTGGGGAGGATGGCTTCCGACCCATAGACCATGAAGAACGGGGTGAAGCCCGTGGCTCGGCTTCGGGAGGTTCTCAGACTCCAGACGACGGCCGGTAGCTGTTTGAGCCACCTTATCCCAAACTTGTTCAGGCGGTTGAAGATCCTGGGCTTCAGGCCCTGGAGGATCATGCCATTGGCGCGCTCCACTTGACCATTGGTCTTGGGGTGAGCCACTGCCGCCCAGTCCACACGTATGTGGTGTCTGTCGCAGAACTGCAGGAACTTTCGCCCGGTGAACTGTGTGCCGTTGTCGGTGATTATGGAGTTCGGCACTCCAAATCGATGGATGATATCCGTGAAGAATAATACCGCCTGTTCGGCCTTGATCGTTGTGATGGGTCGGACCTCGATCCACTTGGAGAACTTGTCGATTGCGACAAGCAAGTGGGTGAAGCCTCCGGGCGCTTTCTGCAAAGGCCCGACCAGGTCGAGGCCCCAGACAGCGAAAGGCCAGGTGATGGGGATCGTCTGCAAGGCCTGGGCGGGCTGATGTACCTGCCGAGCGTAAAACTGGCATCCCTCACAGGTCCTTACGATCTCTGTGGCGTCGGCCACAGCGGTTGGCAAGTAGAAACCCTGTCGGAAGGCATTTCCTACCAACGTCCGAGGTGCGGCGTGATGGCCACAAGCCCCCGAGTGTATGTCCTGCAGGAGCTTGACTCCCTCCTGACGTGGGATGCAACGCATGAGGATGCCCGAGGGGCTGCGCTTGTACATTTCCGCGTCAAGGAGGACAAAGGTCTTGGCACGACGGGCCACGCGCCTTGCCTCAGCCTGGTCCAGGGGCAAAGTGCCATCGACCAAGCGTTGAAGCAAAGGGTAGCGCCAGTCAGGCGAGTCGTCAGATGCAGGTGGCTCTGGCTCGATGTCCATGGCCTCCTGTTCTTGAGCGACAGCATCTTTGGGGTTGGCACTCTGTTTGCTTAGGGGTTCGTCCGACCCCCCCGTCGTCCTTGTAGTCGACGGAGGGCTTGTAGAGGTCGCTGACGAAAACATCCGGGGGGACCGTGGCCCGCTTGGATGCCATCTTGGCGAGCGCGTCGGCGGCCTCATTATACTTCTTTAACACGTGGTTAAGTTCGAGGCCGTCGAACTTCTCTTCCAGGCGTCGAACCGCTTTGCAGTACGCGTTCATCTTGGGGTCATGGCAGCTAGACTCTTTCATGACTTGATCGATGACGAGTCTAGAATCGCCTCGGACGTCGAGCCACTTGATCCCGAGTTTGATCACGACGTGAAGACCGTTAAGAAGGGCCTCATACTCTGCTGCGTTGTTCGAAGCAGGGAAATGGAGCCGGATTGCGTATCGCATCCTTACCCCGAGGGGTGAGATGAAGACAAGGCCCGCGCCGGCCCCAGTTTTCATCAGAGACCCGTCGAAGTACATGGTCCAGCATTCGTGCTGGATTTGTGGTGGTGGGAGCTGAGTCCCAGTCCACTCCGCCACAAAGTCTGCCAGGACCTGGGACTTTATGGCTTTGCGAGGCTCATAGGTGATCCCATCTCCCATGAGCTCTATGGCCCATTTGGCAATCCTTCCATTGGCCTCTCGGTTCTGAATCACTTCTCCCAAAGGGAAAGATGAGACCACTGAGACCGGGTGAGATTCAAAGTAATGTCGGAGTTTGCGCCAGGCCAACACTACAGCGTAGAGTAATTTTTGGATCTGGGGGTATCGAGTCTTTGTGTCGGAGAGTACTTCACTGATGAAGTATATCGGCCTTTGGACTGGCAGGGCGTGCCCTTCTTCCTTCCTCTCGACCACGATAGCCGCGCTGGCCACCTAGTCAGTGGATGCGATGTAGAGAAGAAGTGGTTCCCCCTCGGCGGGGGGCACTAGGATGGGAGGGTTGGTGAGCAGAGCCTTGAGCTTGTCAAGGGCTTCCTGGGCCTCGGGGGTCCAGGAAAAGTGCTCAGATTTCCTAAGTAACCTATACAGAGGCAGCCCTTTTTCCCCGAGGCGAGAAATGAAACGGCTTAGGGAAGCTAGACATCCCATTACCCTCTGTACTCCCTTTAGGTTACGAATGGGGCCCATATTTGCGATGGCCGAGACCTTTTCTGGGTTGGCCTCGATCCCTCGCTCAGACACAATAAACCCAAGGAGCATGCCTCGGGGGACACCGAAAACGCACTTTTCGGGGTTGAGTCTGATCCCTTTCGCCCTAAGGCATCAGAATGTTTCTTCCAGGTCGGTGACCAGGCCGCTCGCTTTCCTGGACTTGACGACGATGTCGTCTACGTAAGCCTCTACCGTTTTGCCTATAAGGTTCCCAAAAACCTGGAGCATACATCGTTGATATGTAGCCCCCACGTTTTTGAGGCTAAAAGGCATGGTTACGTAACAATACATTCCGAAAGGGGTGATGAACGAAGTCGCGAGCTGGTCGGACTCTTTCATCTTGATTTGGTGGTAGCCGGAGTAAGCATCAAGAAAAGACAAAATTTCACATCCCGCGGTGGAGTCGACTATCTGATCAATACGAGGCAATGGAAAGGGATTCTTTGGACATGCTTTATTTAAACCAGTGTAGTCTACACACATCCTCCACTTCCCATTTTTCTTTTTAACTAGCACAGGGTTGGCTAACCACTCGGGATGGAATACCTCCTTGATGAATCCGGCCGCCAGCAGCTTGTGGATCTCCTCCCCGATGGCCCGGCGCTTCTCCTCGTCGAATCGGCGCAGGCGTTGTTTCACGGGTTTGGAGCCGGCTCGGATGTCCAAGGAGTGCTCGGCGACTTCCCTCGGTATTCCAGGCATGTCCGAGGGACTCCACGCAAATATATCGGTGTTTGTGCGGAGAAAGTCGACGAGCACCACTTCCTATTTGGGGTCGAGGCTGGAGCTAATCCTCAACGCCTTGCCTTCAGAGGTCCCAGGGTCGAGGAAAACCAGCTTGGTCTCTTCTGCCGACTCGAAGCTCCCGGCATGACGCTTGGGGTCGGGGACGTCCTGGTCGCAGTCGCCGAGGCCGGTGAGAATGGCCAGAGACTCAGCCAGAGCCTCGGCCTGCTCAATGCACTCGACGTCGCACTGGTAGGCGTGCTGACTGGTCGTGCTGACGGTGATGATGCCCTTTGGCCCTGGCATCTTGAGCTTGAGGTAGGTGTAGTTAGGGACGGCCATGAACTTGGCGTAGCACGGTCGTCCCAGGATGGCGTGGTAGGTCCCTGGGAACCCAACCACGTCGAAAGTGAGGACCTCCCGTCTGAAGTTGTAGGGGTCCCGAAGCAGACGGACAGATCGATCTGGGGGGTGGGCATGATGCCCCGGCACCACTCCGTGGAATGGTGAGGTGTCGTTCCTCAGCCGGGACTTGCTGATCCCCATGAGGGCCAGAGTCTCGGCATAGAGGATGTTGAGGCCGCTGCCTCCATCCGTCAGCACCTTAGTGAGACGGGTCTCGGCGATGATGGGGTCGACGATTAGAGGATAGCTCCCGGGATTGGGGATCCGATCCGGGTGATCCTGTCTGTCGAATGTGATCGCGCTCTCGGACCATTTGAGGTACGAGGGCGCGGCCGTGCTGACTGCGCAAACTTCTCAGAGTTCGCGTTTCCTTTGACTCGCGGTGAGGCGAGCCGCGCATCCCCCAAAGATCAGAAGGCAGTTCTTGATCTTGGGGAAGACCTCCCCCTCGGGGTCGTTGTCCTTGGGAGGCTCTTCGGCACTCTCCTTGGTGATGATGTCGGTATAGTACCGACGGAGGACGGTGCACTCCTCGAGGGTGTGCTTGGTTGGCCCCCTGTGATAGGGGCACGGCTTCTTCAACATCTCGTCGAAGAAACCGGGGCCAGCAGGAGCCCTCTTGGGGTTCTTGCGATTAGCCGCGGCGACTATATTGTCGTTCGACTGACCCTGCTTTCCCTTGCGACCCTTCTTCTTCTTTTTGGGGTCGCGTGATCCTGAGGCTTCGGCGGCTTCGGCCTTCTGCTTCCCTTTGGCTGCGCCGTCGGAGAAAATGGCGCCGACTGCCTCTTCGCCTGAGGTAAAGTTGGTGGCGATGTCGAGCAGCTGGCTAGTGCTAGTGGGGGTCTTGCGTCCGAGCTCGTGTACCAACTCCTTGCAGGTGGTACCGGAAATGAAGTCTCCGATCACGTCGGAGTCCGTGATGTTGGGGAGCTCGGTGCATTGTTTGGAGAATCGCCTGATGAAGTCTCGGAGGGACTCGTCAGGCTTCTGCTGGCAGCTCCTGAGGTCCCAGGAGTTCCCAGGGCGCACGTATGTGCCCTGGAAGTTCCCGACAAAGATCCTGACTAGGTCAGCCCAGTCGTGGATCATGCGCTCAGGGAGGTGCTCGAGCCATGCCCTGGCCGTATCGGCCAGGTGGAGTGGGAGGTTGCGGATGATGAGCAGGTCGTCATCCGCGCCGCCCAGCTGGCATGCTAGGCGGTAATCCGCCAGCCAGAGCTCAGGGTTCGTTTCCCCTGAGTATTTGGCGAGGTTGGTGGGCTGTCAGAATCGTGCCGGGAACTTGGCCCTGCGTATGGCCTCGCTGAAGACGCGGGGACCCAGAATCCCTGCGTATGCCCTGCGTATGTGTCATATGGAATCTTGCTTCAATCTGTTTGGAGACAGTTTAGGTGCAAGATTGGTGCATGGTTTGCGCATAATGCACCATAGGATCGGAAACCATTATGGAAGCACCCGATAATACTCCTAGGTGAAGAGGCTCAAGTGGAAGGTCGGTTCGATCTGTTTGGAGATAGTGCTAATCTTGATGAAAGATAGGTGCACGGTTTTCATGGAACATACCATATGCTAAGAAATCTATTTGGATGCATCGCAATAGAACTCCTAGATGACATGTGTCATATGGAATCTCACTTTGGTCTATTTGGAGACAGAGTTAGTTTTGGTGCAAGATAGGTACACAGTTTGCGCCTAATGCATCATAGGCTAAGAAACCATTTTGGATGCACCCAATGATACTCCTGGGTAAAGGGGCTCAAGTGGAAGCTCAGTTTGCTTTGTTTGGACATAGTGCTCATCTAGATGCAAGATAGGTGCACGAATAGCATCGAATGTACCATATGCTCAGAAATATATTTGGAAGCACCCAATAGAACTCCTAGATGATGTGTGTCATATCGAATCTCACTTCGGTCTCTTTGGAGATAGTGTTAGTTTTGGTGCAAGATAGGTACACGGTTTGTGCCAAATGCACCATAGGCTAAGAAACTATTTTGGATGCACGCGTTGGTACTCCTTGGTGAAGAGGCTCATGTGGAACCTTGGTTCTGTCGGTTTGGAGATAGTTCTAATCTTGATGCAAGATAGGTGCACGGTTTGCATAGAACATACCATATGCTCAAAAATCAATTTGGACACACCCGATGGAACTGTAGATGCACCCGATGGAACTACTAGATGAAGTGAATCATATGGAATCTCGCTTCAGTGCAGTTGGAGATAGTATTAGTTTCGGTGCAAGATAGTTGCATGGTTTGTGCCCAGTGCACCATAGGCTCAGAAATCGTTGTGGAAGTTCTCGATGGCACTCCTAGTTTAAGACGCTCAAGTGAAAGCTCGGTTCGGTCTGTTTGGAGATATTGCTAATCTTGATGAAAGATATATGTACGGTTTGCATGGAATGTACCGTAATCTCAGAAATCAATTTGGACGCACCCGATAGAACTCCTAGATCATGTGTGTCATATGGAATCTCGCTTCAATCTGTTTGGAGACAGTTTCGGTGCAAGATAGTTGCATGGTTTGTGCATAATGCACCATAGGCTTAGAAATCGTTGTGGAAGCACCCGATAATACTCCTAGGTGAAGAGGCTCAAGTGAAAGCTTGGTTTGGTATGTATGGAGATAGTGCTAATCTTGATGAAAGATAGGTGTACGGTTTGCATGGAACGTACCATATTCTCAGAAATCAATTTGGACGCACCCGATAGAACTCCTAGATCATGTTTGTGATATGGAATCACGCTTCAGTTTGTTTGGAGACAGTTTAGGTGCAAGATTGGTGCATGGTTTATGCATAATGCACCATAGGTTCGGAAACCATTATGGAAGCACTCGATAATACTCCTAGGTGAAGAGGGTCAAGTGGAAGGTCGGTTCGATCTGTTTGGAGATAGTGCTAATCTTGATGCAAGATAGGTGCACGGTTTTCATGGAACATACCATATGCTAAGAAATCTATTTGGATGCCTCGCAATAGAACTCCTAGATGACATGTGTCATATGCAATCTCGCTTTGGTCTATTTGGAGGCAAAGTTAGTTTTGGTGCAAGATAGGTACACAGTTTGCGCCTAATGCATCATAGGCTAAGAAACCATTTTGGATGCACCCGATGATACTCCTGGGTAAAGGGGCTCAAGTGGAAGCTCAGTTTGCTTTGTTTGGACATAGTGCTCATCTAGATGCAAGATAGGTGCACGAATAGCATCGAATGTACCATATGCTCAGAAATATATTTGGAAGCACCCAATAGAACTCCTAGATGATGTGTGTCATATGGAATCTCACTTCGGTCTCTTTGGAGATAGTGTTAGATTCGGTGCAAGATAGGTACACGGTTTGTGCCTAATGCACCATAGGCTAAGAAACTATTTTGGACGCACGCGTTGGTACTCCTTGGTGAAGAGGCTCATGTGGAACCTTGGTTCTGTCTGTTTGGAGATAGTTCTAATCTTGATGCAAGATAGGTGCACGGTTTGCATGGAACATACCATATGCTCAGAAATTAATTTGGACACACCCGATGGAACTGTAGATGCACCCGATGGAACTACTAGATGATGTGTATCATATGGAATCTCGCTTCAGTCCAGTTGGAGATAGTATTAGTTTCGGTGCAAGATAGTTGCATGGTTTGTGCCCAGTGCACCATAGGCTCAGAAATCGTTGTGGAAGTTCCCGATGGTACTCCTAGGTGAAGAGGCTCAAGTGAAAGCTCGGTTCAGTCTGTTTGGAGATAGTGCTAATCTTGATGAAAGACATATGTACGGTTTGCATGGAACGTACCGTAATCTCAGAAATCAATTTGGACGCACCCGATAGAACTCCTAGATCATGTGTGTCATATGGAATCTCGCTTCAATCTGTTTGGAGACAGTTTCGGTGCAAGATAGTTGCATGGTTTGTGCATAATGCACCATAGGCTTAGAAATCGTTGTGGAAGCACCCGATAATAGTCCTAGGTGAAGAGGCTCAAGTGAAAGCTTGGTTTGGTATGTATGGAGATAGTGCTAATCTTGATGAAAGATAGGTGTACGTTTTGCATGGAACGTACCATATTCTCAGAAATCAATTTGGACGCACCCGATAGAACTCATAGATCATGTCTGTGATATGGAATCTCGCTTCAATATGTTTGGAGACAGTTTAGGTGCAAGATTGGTGCATGGTTTGCGCATAATGCACCATAGGTTCGGAAACCATTATGGAAGCACTCGATAATACTCCTAGGTGAAGAGGGTCAAGTGGAAGGTCGGTTCGATCTGTTTGGAGATAGTGCTAATCTTGTTGCAAGATAGGTGCACGGTTTTCATGGAACATACCATATGCTAAGAAATCTATTTGGATGCCTCGCAATAGAACTCCTAGATGACATGTGTCATATGCAATCTCGCTTTGGTCTATTTGGAGGCAAAGTTAGTTTTGGTGCAAGATAGGTACACAGTTTGCGCCTAATGCATCATAGGCTAAGAAACCATTTTGGATGGACCCGATGATACTCCTAGGTAAAGGGGCTCAAGTGGAAGCTCAGTTTGCTTTGCTTGGAGATAGTGCTAATCTTGATGCAAGATAGGTGCATGAATTGCATCGAACGTACCATATGCTTCGAATTATATATGGAAGCACCCAATAGAACTCCTAGATGACGTGTGTCATATAGAATCTCACTTCGGTCTCTTTGGAGATAGTGTTAGTTTTGGTGCAAGATAGGTACACGGTTTGTGCCTAATGCACCATAGGCTAAGAAACTATTTTGGACGCACGCGATTGTACTCCTTGGTGAAGAGGCTCATGTGGAATCTTGGTTCTGTTTGTTTGGAGATAGTTCTAATCTTCATGCAAGATAGGTGCACGGATTGCATGGAACATATCATATGTTCAGAAATCAATTTGGACACACCTGATGGAACTGTAGATGCACCCGATAGAACTACTAGATGAAGTGTATCATTTGGAATCTCGCTTCAGTCTAGTAGGAGATAGTATTAGTTTCAGTGCAAGATAGGTGCATGGTTTGTGCCCAGTGCACCATAGGCTTAGAAACTATTGTGGAAGTTCCCGATGGTACTCCTAGGTGAAGAGGCTCAAGTGAAAGCTTGGTTCGGTCTGTTTGGAGATAGTGCTAATCTTGATGCAAGATAGGTGTATGGTTTGCATGGAACATATCATATTCTCGGAAATCAATTTTGACGCACCCGATAGAACTCTTAGATCATGTGTGTCATATGGAATCTTGCTTCAATCTGTTTGGAGACAGTTTAGGTGCAAGATTGGTGCATGGTTTGCGCATAATGCACCATAGGCTCGGAAACCATTATGGAAGCACCCGATAATACTCCTAGGTGAAGAGGCTCAAGTGGAAGGTCGGTTCGATCTGTTTGGAGATAGTGCTAATCTTGACGAAAGGTGCATGGTTTTCATGGAACATACATATGCTAAGAAATATATTTTGATGCATCGCAATAGAACTCCTAGATGACATGTGTCATATGGAAACTCACTTTGGTCTATTTGGAGATAGAGTTAGTTTTGGTGCAACATAGGTACATAGTATGCGCCTAATGCATCATAGGCTAAGAAACCATTTTGGATGCACTCGATGATACTCCTGGGTAAAGGGGCTCAAGTGGAAGCTCAGTTTGCTTTGTTTGGAGATAGTGCTAATCTTGATACAAGATAGGTGCACGAATTGCATCGAACGTACCATATGCTTAGAAATATATTTGGAAGCACCCAATAGAACTCCTAGATGATGTGTGTCATATGGAATCTCACTTCGGTCTCTTTGGAGATAGTGTTAGTTTCGGTGCAAGATAGGTACACGGTTTGTGCCTAATGCACCATAGGCTAAGAAACTATTTTGGACGCACGCGTTGGTACTCCTTGGTGAAGAGGCTCATGTGGAACCTTGGTTCTGTCTGTTTGGAGATAGTTCTAATCTTGATGCAAGATAGGTGCACGGTTTGCATGGAACATACCATATGCTCAGAAATCAATTTGGACACACCCGATGGAACTGTAGATGCACCCGATGGAACTACTAGATGAAGTGTATCATATGGAATCTCGCTTCAGTCCAGTTGGAGATAGTATTAGTTTCTGTGCAAGATAGTTGCATGGTTTGTGCCCAGTGCACCATAGGCTCAGAAATCGTTGTGGAAGTTCCCGATGGTACTCCTAGGTGAAGAGGCTCAAGTGAAAGCTCGGTTCGGTCTGTTTGGAGATAGTGCTAATCTTGATGAATGATAGGTGTACGGTTTGCATGGAACGTACCGTATTCTCATAAATCAATTTGGACACACTCGATAGAACTCCTAGATCATGTGCGTCATATGGAATCTCGCTTCAATCTGTTTGGAGACAGTTTAGGTGCAAGATTGGTGCATGGTTTGTGCATAATGCACCATAGGCTCGGAAACCATTATGGAAGCACCTGATGATAATCCTAGGTGAAGAGGCTCAAGTGAAAGCTTGGTTTGGTATGTATGGAGATAGTGCTAATCTTGATGAAAGATAGGTGTACGTTTTGCATGGAACGTACCATATTCTCAGAAATCAATTTTGACGCACCCGATAGAACTCATAGATCATGTCTGTGATATGGAATCTCGCTTCAATATGTTTGGAGACAGTTTAGGTGCAAGATTGGTGCATGGTTTGCGCATAATGCACCATAGGTTCGGAAACCATTATGGAAGCACTCGATAATACTCCTAGGTGAAGAGGGTCAAGTGGAAGGTCGGTTCGATCTGTTTGGAGATAGTGCTAATCTTGATGCAAGATAGGTGCACGGTTTTCATGGAACATACCATATGCTAAGAAATCTATTTGGATGCCTCGCAATAGAACTCCTAGATGACATGTGTCATATGCAATCTCGCTTTGGTCTATTTGGAGGCAAAGTTAGTTTTGGTGCAAGATAGGTACACAGTTTGCGCCTAATGCATCATAGGCTAAGAAACCATTTTGGATGCACCCGATTATACTCCCAGGTAAAGGGGCTCAAGTGGAAGCTCAGTTTGCTTTGTTTGGAGATAGTGCTAATCTTGATGCAAGATAGGTGCATGAATTGCATCGAACGTACCATATGCTTCGAAATATATATGGAAGCACCCAATAGAACTCCTAGATGACGTGTGTCATATAGAATCTCACTTCGGTCTCTTTGGAGATAGTGTTAGTTTTGGTGCAAGATAGGTACACGGTTTGTGCCTAATGCACCATAGGCTAAGAAACTATTTTGGACGCACGCGATTGTACTCCTTGGTGAAGAGGCTCATGTGGAATCTTGGTTCTGTTTGTTTGGAGATAGTTCTAATCTTCATGCAAGATAGGCACACGGATTGCATGGAACATACCATATGTTCAGAAAACAATTTGGACACACCTGATGGAACTGTAGATGCACCCGATAGAACTACTAGATGAAGTGTATCATATGGAATCTCGCTTCAGTCTAGTAGGAGATAGTATTAGTTTCAGTGCAAGATAGGTGCATGGTTTGTGCCCAGTGCACCATAGGCTTAGAAACTATTGTGGAAGTTCCCGATGGTACTCCTAGGTGAAGAGGCTCAAGTGAAAGCTTGGTTCGGTCTGTTTGGAGATAGTGCTAATCTTGATGCAAGATAGGTGTATGGTTTGCATGGAACATATCATATTCTCGGAAATCAATTTTGACGCACCCGATAGAACTCTTAGATCATGTGTGTCATATGGAATCTTGCTTCAATCTGTTTAGAGACAGTTTAGGTGCAAGATTGGTGCATGGTTTGCGCATAATGCACCATAGGCTCGGAAACCATTATGGAAGCACCCGATAATACTCCTAGGTGAAGAGGCTCAAGTGGAAGGTCGGTTCGATCTGTTTGGAGATAGTGCTAATCTTGACGAAAGGTGCATGGTTTTCATGGAACATACATATGCTA
>NW_018396445.1:84196-96063 GCF_000003195.3 Sorghum bicolor | reverse complement strand
ATAGTTTGCGCTTAATGCATCATAGGCTAAGAAACCATTTTGGATGCACTCGATGATACTCCTGGGTAAAGGGGCTCAAGTGGGAGCTCAGTTTGCTTTGTTTGGAGATAGTGCTAATCTTGATACAAGATAGGTGCACGAATTGCATCGAACGTACCATATGCTTAGAAATATATTTGGAAGCACCCAATAGAACTCCTAGATGATGTGTGTCATATGGAATCTCACTTCGGTCTCTTTGGAGATAGTGTTAGTTTCGGTGCAAGATAGGTACACGGTTTGTGCCTAATGCACCATAGGCTAAGAAACTATTTTGGACGCACGCGTTGGTACTCCTTGGTGAAGAGGCTCATGTGGAACCTTGGTTCTGTCTGTTTGGAGATAGTTCTAATCTTGATGCAAGATAGGTGCACGGTTTGCATGGAACATACCATATGCTCAGAAATCAATTTGGACACACCCGATGGAACTATAGATGCACCCGATGGAACTACTAGATGAAGTGTATCATATGAAATCTCGCTTCAGTCCAGTTGGAGATAGTATTAGTTTCGGTGCAAGATAGTTGCATGGTTTGTGCCCAGTGCACGATAGGCTCAGAAATCGTTGTGGAAGTTCCCGATGGTACTCCTAGGTGAAGAGGCTCAAGTGAAAGCTCGGTTCGGTCTGTTTGGAGATAGTGCTAATCTTGATGAAAGACATATGTACGGTTTGCATGGAACGTACCGTAATCTCAGAAATCAATTTGGACGCACCCGATAGAACTCCTAGATCATGTGTGTCATATGGAATCTCGCTTCAATCTGTTTGGAGACAGTTTCGGTGCAAGATAGTTGCATGGTTTGTGCATAATGCACCATAGGCTTAGAAATCGTTGTGGAAGCACCCGATAATAGTCGTAGGTGAAGAGGCTCAAGTGAAAGCTTGGTTTGGTATGTATGGAGATAGTGATAATCTTGATGAAAGATAGGTGTACGTTTTGCATGGAACGTACCATATTCTCAGAAATCAATTTGGACGCACCCGATATAACTCCTAGATCATGTCTGTGATATGGAATCTCGCTTCAATCTGTTTGGAGACAGTTTAGGTGCAAGATTGGTGCATGGTTTGCGCATAATGCACGATAGGCTCGGAAACCATTATGGAAGCACCCGATGATAATCCTAGGTGAAGAGGCTCAAGTGGAAGGTCGGTTCGATCTGTTTGGAGATAGTGCTAATCTTGATGCAAGATAGGTGCACGGTTTGCATGGAACATACCATATGCTAAGAAATCCATTTGGACTCATCCCAATAGAACTCTTAGATGACATGTGTCATATGGAATCTCGCTTTGGTCTGTTCGGAGACAGAGTTAGTTTTGGTGCAAGATAGGTACATAGTTTACGCCTAATGCATCATAGGCTAAGAAACCATTTTGGATGCACCCGATGATACTCCTAGGTAAAGGGGCTCAAGTGGAAGCTCAGTTTGCTTTGCTTGGAGATAGTGCTAATCTTGATGCTAGATAGGTGCATGAATTGCATCGAACGTACCATATGCTTCGAAATATATATGGAAGCACCCAATAGAACTCCTAGATGACGTGTGTCATATAGAATCTCACTTCGGTCTCTTTGGAGATAGTGTTAGTTTTGGTGCAAGATAGGTACACGTTTGTGCCTAATGCACCATAGGCTAAGAAACTATTTTGGACGCACGCGATTGTACTCCTTGGTGAAGAGGCTCATGTGGAATCTTGGTTCTGTTTGTTTGGAGATAGTTCTAATCTTCATGCAAGATAGGTGCACGGATTGCATGGAACATACCATATGTTCAGAAATCAATTTGGACACACCTGATGGAACTGTAGATGCACCCGATAGAACTACTAGATGAAGTGTATCATATGGAATCTCGCTTCAGTCTAGTAGGAGATAGTATTAGTTTCAGTGCAAGATAGGTGCATGGTTTGTGCCCAGTGCACCATAGGCTTAGAAACTGTTGTGGAAGTTCCCGATGGTACTCCTAGGTGAAGAGGCTCAAGTGAAAGCTCGGTTCGGTCTGTTTGGAGATAGTGCTAATCTTGATGCAAGATAGGTGTATCGTTTGCATGGAACATATCATATTCTCGGAAATCAATTTTGACGCACCCGATAGAACTCTTAGATCATGTGTGTCATATGGAATCTTGCTTCAATCTGTTTGGAGACAGTTTAGGTGCAAGATTGGTGCATGGTTTGCGCATAATGCACCATAGGCTCGGAAACCATTATGGAAGCACCCGATAATACTCCTAGGTGAAGAGGCTTAAGTGGAAGGTCGGTTCGATCTGTTTGGAGATAGTGCTAATCTTGATGAAAGGTGCACGGTTTTCATGGAACATACCATATGCTAAGAAATCTATTTGGATGCATCACAATAGAACTCCTAGATGACATGTGTCATATGGAATCTCACTTTGGTCTATTTGGAGATAGAGTTAGTTTTGGTGCAAGATAGGTACATAGTTTGCGCCTAATGCATCATAGGCTAAGAAACCATTTTGGATGCACCCGATGATACTCCTGGGTAAAGGGGCTCAAGTGGAAGCTCAGTTTGCTTTGTTTGGAGATAGTGCTAATCTTGATACAAGATAGGTGCACGAATTGCATTGAACGTACCATATGCTTAGAAATATATTTGGAAGCACCCAATAGAACTAATAGATGATGTGTGTCATATAGAATTTCACTTCGGTCTCTTTGGAGATAGTGTTAGTTTTGGTGCAAGATAGGTACACGGTTTGTGCCAAATGCACCATAGGCTAAGAAACTATTTTGGATGCACGCGTTGGTACTCCTTGGTGAAGAGGCTCATGTGGAACCTTGGTTCTGTCTGTTTGGAGATAGTTCTAATCTTGATGCAAGATAGGTGCACGGTTTGCATGGAACATACCATATGCTCAGAAATCAATTTGGACACACCCGATGGAACTGTAGATGCACCCGATGTAAGTACTAGATGAAGTTTATCATATGGAATATCGCTTCAGTCCAGTTGGAGATAGTATTAGTTTTGGTGCAAGATAGTTGCATGGTTTGTGCCCAGTGCACCATAGGCTCAGAAATCGTTGTGGAAGTTCCCGACGGTACTCCTAGGTGAAGAGGCTCAAGTGAAAGCTCGGTTCGGCCTGTTTGGAGATAATGCTAATCTTGATGAATGATAGGTGTACGGTTTGCTTGGAACGTACCGTATTCTCAGAAATCAATATGGACGCACCCGATAGAACTCCTAGATCATTTTTGTCATATGGAATCTCGCTTCAATCTGTTTGGAGACAGTTTAGGTGCAAGATTGGTGCATGGTTTGCGCATAATGCACCATAGGCTCGGAAACCATTATGGAAGCACCTGATGATAATCCTAGGTGAAGAGGCTCAAGTGGAAGGTCGGTTCGATCTGTTTGGAGATATTGCTAATCTTGATGCAAGATAGGTGCACGGTTTGCATGGAACATACCATATGCTAAGAAATCCATTTGGACGCACCCCAATAGAACTCCTAGATGACATGTGTCATATAGAATCTCGCTTTGGTCTGTTTGGAGATAGAGTTAGTTTTGGTGCAAGATAGGTACACAGTTTGCGCCTAATGCATCATAGGCTAAGAAACCATTTTGGATGCACCCGATGATACTCCTAGGTAAAGGGGCTCAAGTAGAAGCTCAGTTTGCTTTGTTTGGAGATAGTGCTAATCTAGATGCAAGATAGGTGCACGAATTGCATCGAACGTACCATATGCTTAGAAATATATCTGGAAGCACCCAATAGAACTCCTAGATGACGTGTGTCATATGGAATCTCACTTCGGTCTCTTTGGAGATACAGTTAGTTTTGGTGCAAGATAGCTACACGGTTTGTGCCTAATGCACCATAGGCTAAGAAACTATTTTGGACGCACGCGATGGTACTCCTTGGTGAAGAGGCTCATGTGGAATCTTAGTTCTGTCTGTTTGGAGATTGTTCTAATCTTGATGCAAGATAGGTGCACGGTTTACATGGAACATACCATGTGCTCAGAAATCAATTTGGACACACCCGATGGAACTGTAGATGCACCCGATGGAACTACTAGATGATGTGTATCATATGGAATCTCGCTTCAGTCCAGTTGGAGATAGTATTAGTTTCTGTGCAAGATAGTTGCATGGTTTGTGCCTAGTGCACCATAGGCTCAGAAATCGTTGTGGTGGTTCCCGATGGTACTCCTAGGTGAAGAGGCTCAAGTGAAAGCTCGGTTCGGTCTGTTTGGAGATAGTGCTAATCTTGATGAAAGATAGGTGTACGGTTTGCATGGAACGTACCGTATTCTCAGAAATCAATATGGACGCACCCGATAGAACTCCTAGATCATGTGTGTCATATGGAATCTCGCTTCAATCTGTTTGGAGACAGTTTAGGTGCAAGATTGGTGCATGGTTTGCGCATAATGCACCATAGGCTCGGAAACCATTATGGAAGCACCTGATGATAATCCTAGGTGAAGAGGCTCAAGTGGAAGGTCGGTTCGATCTGTTTGGAGATATTGCTAATCTTGATGCAACATAGGTGCACGGTTTGCATGGAACATACCATATGCTAAGAAATCCATTTGGACGCACCCCAATAGAACTCCTAGATGACATGTGTCATATAGAATCTCGCTTTGGTCTGTTTGGAGATAGAGTTAGTTTTGGTGCAAGATAGGTACACAGTTTGCGCCTAATGCATCATAGGCTAAGAAGCCATTTTGGATGCACCCGATGATACTCCTAGGTAAAGGGGCTCAAGTGGAAGCTCAGTTTGCTTTGTTTGGAGATAGTGCTAATCTAGATGCAAGATAGGTGCATGAATTGCATCGAACATACCATATGCTTAGAAATATATCTGGAAGCACCCAATAGAACTCCTAGATGACGTGTGTCATATGGAATCTCACTTCGGTCTCTTTGGAGATAGAGTTAGTTTTGGTGCAAGATAGCTACACGGTTTGTGCCTAATGCACCATAGGCTAAGATACTATTTTGGACGCACGCGATGGTACTCCTTGGTGAAGAGGCTCATGTGGAATCTTGGTTCTGTCTGTTTGGAGATAGTTCTAATCTCGATGCAAGATAGGTGCACGGTTTGCATGGAACATACCATATGCTCAGAAATCAATTTGGACACACCCGATGGAACTGTAGATGCACCCGATGGAACTACTAGATGATGTGTATCATATGGAATCTCGCTTCAGTCCAGTTGGAGATAGTATTAGTTTCTATGCAAGATAGTTGCATGGTTTGTGCCCAGTGCACCATAGGCTCAGAAATCGTTGTGGTGGTTCCCGATGGTACTCCTAGGTGAAGAGGCTCAAGTGAAAGCTCGGTTCGGTCTGTTTGGAGATAGTGCTAATCTTGATGAAAGATAGGTGTACGGTTTCCATGGAACGTACCGTATTCTCAGAAATCAATTTGGACGCACGCGATAGAACTCCTAGATCATGTGTGTCATATGGAATCTCGCTTCAATCTGTTTGGAGACAGTTTAGGTGCAAGATTGGTGCATGGTTTGCGCATAATGCACCATAGGTTCGGAAACCATTATGGAAGCACCCGATAATACTCCTTGGTGAAGAGGCTCAAGTGGAAGGTCGGTTCGATCTGTTTGGAGATAGTGCTAATCTTGATGCAAGATAGGTGCACGATTTTCATGGAACATACCATATGCTAAGAAATCTATTTCGATGCATCGCAATAGAACTCCTAGATGACATGTGTCATATGGAATCTTGCCTTGGTCTATTTACAGACAGAGTTAGTTTTGGTGCAAGATAGGTACACAGTTTGCGCCTAATGCATCGGCTAAGAAACCATTTTGGATGCACCCGATGATACTCCTAGGTAAAGGGGCTCAAGTGGAAGCTCAGATTGCTTTGTTTGGAGATAGTGCTAATCTTGATGCAAGATAGGTGCACGAATTGCATCAAACGTACCATATGCTTCGAAATATATATGGAAGCACCCAATAGAACTCCTAGATGACGTGTGTCATATAGAATCTCACTTCGGTCTCTTTGGAGCTAGTGTTAGTTTCGTTGCAAGATAGGTACACGGTTTGTGCCTAATGCTCCATAGGCTAAGAAACTATTTTGGACGCACGTGATGGTACTCCTTGGTGAAGAGGCTCATTTGGAATCTTGGTTCTGTCTGTTTGGAGATAGTTCTAATCTTGATGCAAGGTAGGTGCACGATTTGCATGGAACATACCATATGCTCAGAAATCAATACACACCCAATGGAACTGTAGATGCAAACGATGGAACTACTAGATGAAGTGTATCATATGGAATCTCGCTTCAGTCCAGTTGGAGATAGTATTAGTTTCGGTACAAGATAGTTGCATGGTTTGTGCCCAGTCCACCATAGGCTCAGAAATCGTTGTGGAGGTTCCCGATGGTACTCCTAGGTGAAGAGGCTCAAGTGAAAGCTCGGTTCGGTCTGTTTGGAGATAGTGCTAATCTTGATGAAAGATAGGTGTACGGTTTCCATGGAACGTACTGTATTCTCAGAAAACATTTTGGACGCACGCGATAGAACTCCTAGATCATGTGTGTCATATGGAATCTCGCTTCAATCTGTTTGGAGACAGTTTAGGTGCAAGATTGGTGCATGGTTTGCGCATAATGCACCATAGGTTCGGAAACCATTATGGAAGCACCCGATAATACTCCTAGGTGAAGAGGCTCAAGTGGAAGGTCGGTTCGATCTGTTTGGAGATAGTGCTAATCTTGAGGCAAGATAGGTGCACGATTTTCATGGAACATACCATATGCTAACAAATCTATTTGGATGCATCGCAATAGAAATCCTTGATGACATGTGTCATATGGAATCTCGCTTTGGTCTATTTACAGACAGAGTTAGTTTTGGTGCAAGATAGGTACACAGTTTGCGCCTAATCCATCGGCTAAGAAACCATTTTGGATGCACCCGATGATACTCCTAGGTAAAGGGGCTCAAGTGGAAGCTCAGTTTGCTTTGTTTGGAGATAGTGCTAATCTTGATGCAAGATAGGTGCACGAATTGCATCGAACATACCATATGCTTCGAAATATATATGCAAGCACCCAATAGAACTCCTAGATGACGTGTGTCATATAGAATCTCACTTCGGTCTCTTTGGACATAGTGTTAGTTTCGGTGCAAGATAGGTACACGGTTTGTGCCTAATGCACCATAGGCTAAGAAACTATTTTGGACGCACGTGATGGTACTCCTTGGTGAAGAGGCTCATGTGGAATCTTGGTTCTGTTTGTTTGGAGATAGTTCTAATCTTGATGCAAGATAGGTGCACGGTTTGCAAGGAACATACCATATGTTCAGAAATCAATTTGGACACACCCGATGGAACTGTAGATGCACCCGATAGAACTACTAAATGAAGTGTATCATATAGAATCTCGCTTTAGTCTAGTTGGAGATAGTATTAGTTTCGGTGCATGGTTTGTGCCCAGTGCACCATAGGCTTAGAAACCGTTGTGGAAGTTCCCGATGGTACTCCTAGGTGAAGAGGCTTAAGTGAAAGCTCGGTTCGGTCTGTTTGGAGATAGTGCTAATCTTGATGCAAGATAGGTGTATGATTTGCATGGAACATGTCATATTCTCGGAAATCAATTTTGATGCACCCGATAGAACTCCTAGATCATGTGTGTCATATGGAATCTTAGTTCAATCTGTTTGGAGACAGTTTAGGTGCAAGATTGGTGCATGGTTTGCGCATAATGCACCATAGGCTCGGAAACCATTATGGAAGCACCCGATAACACTCCTAGGTGAAGAGGCTCAATTGGAAGTTCGGTTTGATCTGTTTGGAGATAGTTCTAATCTTGATGCAAGATAGGTGCACGGTTTGCATGGAACATACCATATGCTAAGAAATCTATTTGGATGCATCGCAATAGAACTCCTAGATGACATGTGTCATATGGAATCTCACTTTGGTCTATTTGGAGAAAGAGTTAGTTTTGGTGCAAGATAGGTACACAGTTTGTGCCTAATGCATTTTGGATGCACCCGATAATACTCCTGGGTAAAGGGGCTCAAGTGGAATCTCAGTTTGCTTTGTTTGGAGATAGTGCTAATCTTGATACAAGATTTGTGCACGAATTGCTTCGAACGTACCATATGCTCAGAAATCAATTTGGACACACCCGATGGAGCTGTAGATGCACCTGATGGAACTACTAGATGAAGTGTATCATATGGAATCTTGCTTCGGTCCAGTTGGAGATAGTATTAGTTTCGGTGCAAGATAGTTGCATGGTTTGTGCCCAGTGCACCATAGGCTCAGAAATCGTTGTGGATGTTCCCGATGGTACTCCTAGGTGAAGAGGCTCAAATGAAAGCCCGGTTCGTCTGTTTGGAGATAGTGCTAATCTTGATGAAAGATAGGCGTACGGTTTGCATGGAACGTACCGTATTCTCAGAAATCAATTTGGACGCACTCGATAGAACTCCTAGATCATGTGTGTCATATGGAATCTCGCTTCAATCTGTTTGGAGACAGTTTAGGTGCAAGATTGGTGCATGGTTTGCGCATAATGCACCATAGGCTCGGAAACCATTATGGAAGCACCCGATAATACTCCTAGGTGAAGAGGCTCAAGTGGAAGGTCGGTTCGATCTGTTTGGAGAGAGTGCTAATCTTGATGCAAGATTGGTGCACAGTTTTCATGGAACATACCATATGCTAAGAAATCTATTTGGATGCATCGCAATAGAACTCCTAGATGACATGTGTCATATGGAATCTCACTTTGATCTATTTGGAGAGAGAGTTAGTTTTGGTGCAAGATAGGTACACAGTTTGTGCCTAATGCATCATAGGCTAAGAAACCATTTTGGATGCACCCGATAATACTCCTGGGTAAAGGGGCTCAAGTCGAATCTAAGTTTGCTTTGTTTGGAGATAGTGCTAATCTTGATACAAGATTTGTGCACGAATTGCTTCGAACGTACCATATGCTTAGAAATATATTTGGAAGCACCCAATAGAACAACTAGATGATGTGTGTCATATAGAATATCACTTCGGTCTCTTTGGAGATAGTGTTAGTTTCGGTGCAAGATAGGTACACGGTTTGTGCCTAATGCACCATAGGCGAAGAAACTATTTTGGACACACGCGATGGTACTCCTTGGTGAACAGGCTCATGTGGAATTTTGGTTCTGTCTGTTTGGAGATAGTTCTAATCTTGATGCAAGATAGGTGCACGGTTTGCATGGAACATACCATATGCTCAGAAATCAATTTAGACACACCCAATGAAACTGTAGATGCACCCGATGGAACTACTAGATGAAGTATATCATATGAAATCTCGCTTCGGTCCAGTTGAAGATAGTATTAGTTTTGGTGCAAGATAGTTGCATGGTTTGTGCCCAGTGCACCATAGGCTCAGAAATCGTTGTGGAAGTTCCCGATGGTACTCCTAGGTGAAGAGGCTCAAGTGAAAGCTCGGTTCGGTCTGTTTGGAGATAGTGCTAATCTTGATGAAAGATAGGTGTACGGTTTGCATGGAACATACTATATTCTCAGAAATCAATTTGGACGCACCCGATAGAACTCCTAGATCATGTGTGTCATATGGAATCTCGCTTCAATCTGTTTGGAGACAGTGTTAGTTTAGGTGCAAGATTGGTGCATGGTTTGCGCATAATGCACCATAGGCTCAGAAAGCATTATGGAAGCACCCGATGATAATCCTAGGTGAAGAGGCTCAAGTGGAAGGTCGGTTCGATCTGTTTGGAGATAGTGCTAATCTTGATGCAAGATAGGTGCACGGTTTGTATGGAACATACCATATGCTAAGAAATCCATATGGAGGCACCCCAATAGAACTCCTAGATGACATGTGTCATATAGAATCTCGCTTTGGTCTGTTTGGAGACTGAGTTTGTTTTGGTGCAAGATAGGTACACAGTTTGCGCCTAATGCATCATAGGCTAAGAAACCATTTTGGATGCACCCTCATGATACTCCTAGGTAAAGGGGCTCAAGTGGAATCTCAGTTTGCTTTGTTTGGAGATAGTGCTAATCTTGATGCAAGATAGGTGCACGAATTGCATCGAACGTACTATATGCTTAGAAATATATTTGGAAGCACCCAATAGAACTCCTAGATGACGTGTGTCATATAGAATCTCACTTTAGCCTCTTTGGAGATAGTGTTAGTTTCGGTGCAAGATAGGTACACGGTTTGTGCCTAATGCACCATAGGCTAAGAAACTATTTTGGACGCACGCGATGGTACTCCTTGGTGAAGAGGCTCATGTGGAATCTTGGTTTTGTCTGGTTGGAGATAGTTCTAATCTTGATGCAAGATAGGTGCACGGTTTGCATGGAACATACCATATGTTCAGAAATCAATTTGGACACACCCGATGGAACTACTAGATGAAGTGTATCATATGGAATCTCGCTTCAGTCCAGTTGGAGATAGTATTAGTTTCAGTGCAAGATAGGTGCATGGTTTGTGCCCAGTGCACCATAGGCTCAGAAACCGTTGTGGAAGTTCCCGATGGTACACCTAGGTGAAGAGGCTCAAGTGAAAGCTTGGTTCGGTCTATTTGGAGATAGTGCAAATCTTGATGCAAGATAGGTGTACGGTTTGCATGGAACGTACCATATTCTCGGAAATCAATTTGGACGCACCCGATAGAACTCCTAGATCATGTTTGTCATATGGAATCTTGCTTCAATCTGTTTGGAGACAGTGTTAGTTTAGGTGCAAGATTGGTGCACGGTTTGCGCATAATGCACCATAGGCTCGGAAACCATTATGGAAGCACCCGATGATAATCCTAGGTGAAGAGGCTCAAGTGGAAGGTCGGTTCGATCTATTTGGAGATAGTGCTAATCTTGATGCAAGATAGGTGCACGGTTTGCATGGAACATACCATATGCTAAGAAATCCATTTGGACTCATCCCAATAGAACTCCTAGATGACATGTGTCATATGGAATCTCGCTTTGGTATGTTTGGAGACAGAGTTAGTTTTGGTGCAAGATAGGTACACAGTTTGCACCTAATGCATCTTAGGCTAAGAAACCATTTTGGATGCACCTGATTATACTCCTAGGTAAAGGGGCTCAAGTGGAAGCTCAGTTTGCTTTGTTTGGAGATAGTGCTAATCTTGATGTAAGATAGGTGCATGAATTGCATCGAACGTACCATATGCTTCAAAATATATTTAGAAGCACCCAATAGAACTCCTATATGACGTGTGTCATATAGAATCTCACTTCGGTCTCTTTGGAGATAGTGTTAGTTTCGGTGCAAGATAGGTACACGGTTTGTGCCTAATGCACCATAGGCTAAGAAACTATTTTGGACGCACGCGATGGTACTCCTTGGTGAAGAGGCTCATGTGAAATCTTGGTTCTGTCTATTTGGAGATAGTTCTAATCTTGATGCAAGATAGGTGCATGGTTTGCACGGAACATACCATATGTTGAGAAATCAATTTGGACACACCCGATGGAACTGTAGATGCACCCGATGGAACTACTAGATGAAGTGTATCATATGGAATCTCGGTTCAGTCTAGATGGAGATAGTATTAGTTTCGGTGCAAGATAGGTGCATGGTTTGTGCCCAGTGCACCATAGGCTCAGAAACCGCTGTGGAAGTTCCCGATGGTACGCCTAGGTGAAGAGGCTCAAGTGAAAGCTTGGTTTGGTCTATTTGGAGATAGTGCTAATCTTGATGCAAGATAGGTGTATGGTTTGCATGGAACGTACCATATTCTCGGAAATCAATTTGGACGCACCTGATAGAACTCCTAGATCATGTGTGTCATATGGAATCTTGGTTCAATCTG
>NW_018396445.1:14687-15789 GCF_000003195.3 Sorghum bicolor | reverse complement strand
GTTTGGAGACAGTGTTAGTTTAGGTGCAAGATTGGTGCATGGTTTGCGCATAATGCACCATAGGCTCGGAAACCATTATGGAAGCACCCGTGATAATCCTAGGTGAAGAGGCTCAAGTGGAAGGTCGGTTCGATCTGTTTGGAGATAGTGCTAATCTTGATGCAAGATAGGTGCACGGTTTGCATAGAACATACCATATGCTAAGAAATCCATTTGGACTCATCCCAATAGAACTCTTAGATGACATGTGTCATATGGAATCTCGCTTTGGTCTGTTCGGAGACAGAGTTAGTTTTGGTGCAAGATAGGTACATAGTTTACGCCTAATGCATCATAGGCTAAGAAACCATTTTGGATGCACCCGATTATACTCCTAGGTAAAGGGGCTCAAGTGGAGCTCAGTTTGCTTTGTTTGGAGATAGTGCTAATCTTGATGTAAGATAGGTGCACGAATTGCATCGAACGTACCATATGCTTCGAAATATTTTTGGAAGCACCCAATATAACTCCTATATGACGTGTGTCATATAGAATCTCACTTCGATCTCTTTGGAGATAGTGTTAGTTTCGGTGCAAGATAGGTACACGGTTTGTGCCTAATGCACCGTAGGCTAAGAAACTATTTTGGACGCACGCGATGGTACTCCTTGGTGAAGAGGCTCATGTGGAATCTTGGTTCCGTTAGTTTGGAGATAGTTCTAATCTTGATGCAAGATAGGTGCACGGTTTGCATGGAACATACCATATGTTCAGAAATCAATTTGGACACACCCGATGGAACTACTAGATGAAGTGTATCATATGGAATCTCGCTTCAGTCCAGTTGGAGATAGTATTAGTTTCGGTGCAAGATAAGTGCATGGTTTGTGCCCAGTGCACCATAGGCTCAGAAACCGTTGTGGAAGTTCCCGATGGTACTCCTAGGTGAAGAGGCTCAAGTGAAAGCTTGGTTCGGTCTATTTGGAGATAGTGCTAATCTTGATGCAAGATACGTGTATGGTTTGCATGGAACGTACCATATTCTCAGAAATCAATTTGGACGCACCAATAAAACTCCTAAATCATGTGTGTCAAATGGAATCTTGCTTCAATCTGTTTGGAA
>NW_018396445.1:0-14587 GCF_000003195.3 Sorghum bicolor | reverse complement strand
TTTGGTCTGTTCGGAGACAGAGTTAGTTTTGGTGCAAGATAGGTACATAGTTTACGCCTAATGCATCATAGGCTAAGAAACCATTTTGGAAGCACCCGATTATACTCCTAGGTAAAGGGGCTCAAGTGGAAGCTCAGTTTGCTTTGTTTGGAGATAGTGCTAATCTTGATGTAAGATAGGTGCACGAATTGCAACGAACGTACCATATGCTTCGAAATATTTTTGGAATCACCCAAT
Source organism: Sorghum bicolor (assembly GCF_000003195.3). Classification (NCBI taxonomy): domain Eukaryota; kingdom Viridiplantae; phylum Streptophyta; class Magnoliopsida; order Poales; family Poaceae; genus Sorghum; species Sorghum bicolor. Next base: position 14,350 of record NW_018396445.1, on the reverse strand, counting down.
ATAACTCCTATATGACGTGTGTCATATAGAATCTCACTTCGGTCTCTTTGGAGATAGTGTTAGTTTCGGTGCAAGATAGGTCCACGGTTTGTGCCTAATGCACCATAGGCTAAGAAACTATTTTGGACGCACGCGATGGTACTCCTTGGTGAAGAGGCTCATGTGGAATCTTGGTTCTATCTGTTTCGAGATAGTTCTAATCTTGAAGCAAGATAGGTGCACGGTTTGCACGAAACATACCATATGCTCAGAAATCAACACACCCAAACGGTAAATGCAGCCGATGGAACTACTAGATGAAGTGTATCATATGGAATCTCGCTTCAGTCCAGTTGGAGATAGTATTAGTTTCGGTGCAAGATCTGCATGGTTTGTGCCCAGTGCACCATAGGCTCAGAAACCATTGTGGAAGTTCCCGATGGTACTCCTAGGTGAAGAGGCTCAAGTGAAAGCTCGGTTCGGTCTGTTTGGAGATAGTGCTAATCTTGATGCAAGATAGGTGTACGGTTTGCATGGAACATACCATATTCTCGGAAATCAATTTGGACGCACCCGGTAGAACTCCTAGATAATGTGTGTCATATGGAGTCTGGCTTCAATCTGTTTGGAGACAGTGTTAGTTTAGGTGCAAGATTGGTGCATGGTTTGCGCATAATGCACCATAGGCTCGGAAACCATTATGGAACCACCCGATAATACTCCTACGTGAAGAGGCTCAAGTGGAAGGTCGGTTCGATCTGTTTGGAGATAGTGCAAATCTTGATGCAAGATAGGTGCACGGTTTGCATGGAACATACCATATGCTAACAAATCCATTTGGACGCACCCCAATAGAACTCCTAGATGACATGTGTCATATGAAATCTCGCTTTGGTCAGTTTGGAGACAGAGTTAGTTTTGGTGCAAGATAGGTACATAGTTTGCGCCTAATGCATCATAGGCTAAGAAACCATTTTGGATGCACCCGAAGATACTTTTGGCTAAAGGGGCTCAAGTGGAAGCTCAGTTTGCTTTTGTTTGGAGATAGTGCTAATCTTGATGCAAGATAGGTGCACGAATTGCATGGAACATACCATATGCTTCAAAATATATTTGGAAGCACCCTATAGAACTCCTAGATGACGTGTGTCATCTAGAATCTCACTTCGGTGTCTTTGGAGATAGTGTTAGTTTTGGTGCAAGATAGGTACATGGTTTATGCCTAATGCACCATAGGCTAAGAAACTATTTTGGATGCACGTGATGATACTCCTTGGTGAAGAGGCTCAAGTGGAATCTTGGTTCTGTTTGTTTGGAGATAGTTCTAATCTTGATGCAAGATAGGTGCACGGTTTGCATGGAACGTACCATATGCTCAGAAATCAATTTGGACACACCCGATGGAACTGTAGATGCACCCGATGGAACTACTAGATTAAGTGTATCATATGGAATCTCGCTTCGGTCTAGTTGGACATAGTATTAGTTTTGGTGCAAGATAGTTGCATGGTTTGTGCCCAGTGCACCATAGTCTCAGAAACCGTTGTGGAAGTTCCCGATGGTACTCCAAGGTGAAGAGGCTCAAGTGAAAGCTCAGTTCGGTCTGTTTGGAGATAGTGCTAATCTTGATGAAAGATAGGTGTACAGTTTGCATGGAACGTACCATATTCTTATAAATCAATTAGGACGCACCCGATAGAACTCCTAGATCATGTGTGTCATGTGGAATCTTGCTTCAATCTGTTCAGATACAATGTTAGTTTAGGTGCAAGATTGGTGCATGGTTTGCGCATAATGCACCATAGGCTCGAAAACCATTATGGAAGCACCCGATAATAGTCCTAGGTGAAGAGCCTCAAGTCAAAGGTCGGTTCGATCTGTTTGGAGATAGTGCTAATCTTTATGGAAGATAGGTGCACGGTTTGAATAGAACATACCATATGCTAAGAAATCCATTTGGACGCACCCCAATAGAACTCCTAGATGACATGTGTCATATGGAATCTCGCTTCAGTCTGTTTGGAGACAGAGTTAGTTTTGGTGCAAGATAGGTACAAGGTTTGTGCCTAATGCATCATAGGCTAAGAAACCATTTTTGATGCATCGATGATACTCCTGGGTAAAGAGGCTCAAGTGGAAGCTCAGTTTGGTTTGTTTGGAGATAGTGCTAATCTTGATGCAAGATAGGTGCACGAATTGCATGGAACGTACCATATGCTTAGAAATCTATTTAGAAGCACTCAATAGAACTCCTAGATGATGTGTGTCATAAAGAATCTCGCTTCAGTCTGTGTGGAGAAAGTGTTGGTTTCGGTGCTAGATAGGTACATGATTTGACCATTTTGGACGCACGTGATGGTACTCCTAGGTAAAGGGGCTCAAGTGGAAGCTCGGTTTTGAGATAGTGATAATCTTGATGCAAGATAGGTGCATGAATTGCATAGAACATCCGATATGCTTAGAAATCTATTTGGAAGCACCCAATAGAACTCCTAGATGACGTGTCTCATATAGAATCCCACTTCGGTCTCTTTGGAGGTAGTGTTAGTTTTGGTGCAAGATAGGTACAAGGTTTGTGCCTAATGCACCATAGGCTAAGAAACCATTTTGGACGTACGTGATATTACTCAAGGTAAAGGGGCTCAAGTGGAAGCTCGGTTTGGAGATAGTGCTAATCTTGATGCATGATTTATTGAACGGTTTGCATGGTATGTACAGTACGCTCGGAAATCAATTTTGACACACCCGATAGAACTCCTAGATAATGTGTGTCATATAGAATCTCACTTCGGTCCGTTTGGAGACAATGTTAGTTTCGGTGCAAAATAGGTGCACACTTTGCGCCTAATGCACCATAGGCTCAGAAACCATTATGGAAGCACCAAATGATACTCCTAGGTGAAGAGGATGATGTGGAAGCTTGGTTGAGTCTGTTTGGAGATAGTGCTAATCTTGATGTAAGATAGGTGCACGGTTTACATGGAACATACCATATGCTTAGAAATTAATTTGTACGAACCCAATAGAACTCTTAGATAATGTGGGTCATATGGAGTCTCGCTTGGTCTATTTAGAGACAATGTTAGTTCCAGTGCAAGATAGGTGCACGGTTTGCGCCTAATGCACCGTAGGGTCAGAAACCATTGTGGAAGCACCCGATGGTACTCTTAGACGAAGAGGCTCAAGTGAAAGCTCGGTTTGGTCTGTTTTGATATAGTGCTAATCTTGATGCAAGATAGATGCATGGTTTGCATGGAACGTACCATATGCTCAGAAATCAATTTGGACACACCCAATGGAATTGCTAGATGCACCCGATGGAACTACTAGGTGAAGTGTGTCATATGGAATCTCGCTTTGGTCAAGTTGGAGATAGTATTAGTTTCGGTGCAAGATAGGTGCATTGTTTGTGCCCAGTGCACTATAGGCTCAGAAAACCATTGTGGACGTTCCCAATGGTACTCTTAGGTGAAGAGGCTCAAGTGAAAGCTTGACTCGGTCTGTTTGGAGATAGTGCTAATCTTGATGCAAGATAGGTGTATGGTTTGCATGTTAGGTACCATATTATCGAAAATCAATTTGGACGCACCATATAGAGCTCCTTGATGATGTGTGTCATATGGAATCTTGCTTCTTTGTTTCGAGACAGAGTTAGTTTAGGTGCAAGATTGGTACACAGTTTAGGCCTAATGCATCATATGCTAAGAAACCATTTTGGATGTACCTGATGATACTCCTGGGTAAAGGGGCTCAAGTGGAAGCTCAGTTTGGTCTGTTTAGAGATAGTGCTAATCTTGATGAAAGATAGCTGCATGAATTGAATAGAATGTACCATATGCTTAGAAATCTATTTGGAAGCACCCAATAGAACTCCTAGATGACGTGTGTCATATAGAATCTCACTTCGGTCTCTTTGGAGATAGTGTTAGTTTCGGTGCAAGATAGGTACACGGTTTGTGCCTAATGCACCATAGGCTAAGAAACCGTTTTGGATGCACGTGATGTTACTCCTAGGTAGAGGGGCTCAAGTAGAAGCTCGATTTGGATATAGTGCTAATCTTGATGCAAGATAGGTGCACGGTTTGCATGGAACATTCCAAATGCTCGGAAATCAATTCGGACGCACCCGATAGAACTTCTAGATAATGTGCGTCATATAGAATCTCGCTTCGGTCCGTTTGGAGACATTGTTAGTATCAGTGCAAGATAGGTACACGGTTTGCGCCTAATGCACCATAAGCTCAGACACCATTGTGGAAGCACCCGATGGTTCTCCTAGGTGAAGAGGCTGATGTGGAAGCTCGGTTCGGTCTGTTTGGAGATAGTGCGAATCTTGATGTAAGATAGGTGCATGGTTTGCATGTAACATACCATATGCCTAGATATCAATTTATACGCACCCAATAGAAATCTTAGATGATGTGTGTCATATGGAGTCTCGCTTTGGTCTATTTAGACACAATGTTAGTTTCAGTGCAAGATAGGTGCACGGTTTGCGCCTAATGCACTATAGGGTTGAAACCATTGTGGAAGCACCCGATTGTACTCCTAGGTGAAGAGGCTCAAGTGAAAGCTCGGTTTGGTCTATTTCGATATAGTGCTAATCTTGATGCAAGATAGGTGCATGGTTTGCATGGAACATACCATATGCTCGGAAATCAATTTGGACACACCTGATAGAACTCCTAGATGATGTGCATCATATGGAATTTTGCTTTGGTCCATTTGGAGATAGTGTTAGTTTTGGTGCAAGATAGGTGCACGGTTTGCACCTAATGCACCATAGTCTAAGAAACCATTTTGGACGCACCCGGTGGTACTCCTTGGTGAAGAGGCTCAAGTGGAAGCTTGGTTTGGTCTGTTTGGAGATAGTTCTCATCTTGATGTATGATAGGTGCACGATTTGCATGGAACATACCATATGCTTAGAAATCAATGTGGACACACCCGATGGAACTGCTAGAGGCACCCGATGGAACTACTAGCTGAAGTTTTCCATATGGAATCTCGCTTCGGTCCTGTTGAAGATAGTATATTCACAAAAATCAATTTGGACGCACCCGATAGAACTCCTAGATGATGTGTGTCATATTGTATCTCGCTTTGGTCCGTTTGGAGATCGTGTTAGTTTAGGTGCAAGATTGGTGCACGATTTGCGCATGATGCATCATAGGCTCAGAAACTGATATGCTCACGCCTAGGGATAGCATGAGACAAGTCGTTGTGGCCCGATCTTCTCGTAGGATTCGCGAACTTGATAACTTGTCGCTGCGTGACCTGGTGAAGAGGCAGTGCACCGCGAGGCTGTCCACGCGACGAACTACCGAGACAATCACCCTTCCACGTACCGACGAACAGCCCACGCAATCACGCCGTATAGACGTGAAGGCACAAACTGGATGAACCGCAGTTCGGCGTTCTACAACTCCCTCAGGAATCGAAAGAACAAGTTTTGCAAGCCTCTCAAGACTCACGCATAAACAAAACTCCACGAGTTTGTGTATTCTGAATTTTAACCAAGCAAGATGTGTCCTTTCATTGTCTAGTACAAGAGATATATATAGATAGGGGCGTTCAGCTTTGAATACATGACAGCATGCACATCCACTAGTGGATTTCGTGGCTGGTTCGCGCGTCTTCTCAGCTTCTGGCAGCAGTTACTAAAATGAGCATAACTCTTTATTGGGAAGTCTAAATAATGAACCGTTTGATGGGCTGCAACATAGACTTAAAGATGCTTTCATCCATCTGTAGAATGCCACGTAACTCATTGTATTCTGTCCGTGGTGATGCTTGGAATTTGTACCATGGGTCAGCCATCTAGCTTCTGGTTGCCTTCTCATGCAGAAGTAATGAACCACCATTTTATTTATGCACACGATAGGCTTCTTGGTTCAGATGTCCAAAGGCTTGAATCCATCTTCATCCCATGCTGGTTCATACCCTCCATCATTCCTAAGGACATTGAAACAAGAACTCAAAAGTATAGGATCATTCAACATAAACTGATTATTAAACATAAGGTTAGCGTTCACCTGAGAATGAATTTCCTTCTCCAATTGTTTAGCTCTACTTCTTGTAATTGGACCACTTATATCAAGTGGAGTTTCATTTGAAGATGAATGAATGCTAGGGATGTCCTCATCAGCCTCCCCCTCTTGAGAAGGAGTCGTCCTCGACTCAGGCTCACCAACAAATGGAAGCAAGTCTTTGACATTGAATGTTGGACTAACATTGGAATATTCAGGTGGCAGCTCAATTTTGTATGCATTATCATTTATCTTTTTTAGAACCTTGAATGGACCATCACCTCTAGGTGATAACTTACTCTTACGTTGTTGGGGAAATCGATCCTTGCATAGATGCAACCACACGAGGTCACCGGGCTGAAATGTAACCTTCTTCTTACCTTTGTTCGCTTGCTTTGCATATTGTGCTGATTTCTTCTCAATATTTCTTCTTGTCTCATCATGTAGCTTCTTGATAAAGTTGGATCTCTTCGCTGCATCCAAGTTAACTTGTTCCTGTAATGGTAAAGGCAAAAGATCCATGGGAGTATGTGGCTTAAAACCATAAACAATTTCAAATGGACAAAAATTTGTTGTGGAATGTAGTGCCCTATTATAAGCAAATTCGACATGTGGAAGACATTCTTCCCACTGCTTCAAATTCTTTTTTAGCACGGCACGCAGCATGGTGGACAGGGTACGGTTGACAACTTCAGTTTGCCCATCCGTTTGTGGGTGACAAGTGGTGGAAAATAACAACTTCGTGCCAAGTTTAGCCCATAATGTCTTCCAAAAATAGCTCAGGAATTTTGTATCTCGGTCTGAAACAATAGTCTTTGGCACTCCATGTAAACGAACAATCTCCCTGAAAACCAAATCAGCAACGTGTGAAGCATCATCGCTCTTGTGACATGGAATAAAATGTGCCATTTTTGAGAAGCGATCAACAATAACGAAGATAGAGTCCCTCCCCCTCTGAGACCTTGGTAATCCCAGAATAAAATCCATGGATATATCTTCCCAAGGTACAGTTGGGATTGGTAATGGAGTATAGAGACCATGGGGATTAAGGCGGGACTTAGCTTTCAAGCAGATTATGCAGCGCTCGACATGTCGTTGAACATCACGTCGCATATGTGGCCAAAAGAAATGATCAGAGAGCATGTCCAATGTCTTTTTGATGCCAAAATGACCAGCTAAGCCACCAGCATGTGCTTCCTGTAAAAGAACTTGACGAATCGAGCAGGCTGGAATGCATAGTTTGTTAGTTCGAAATAAAAAATCATCATGTACATAATACTTGTCCCAGCCTTTTCCAGCAATGCAATGAGAGAAAGGTTCTTTAAAATCAGAATCAGTTGCATAGAGTGTTTTAATGGATTCCAAACCAAGCACTTTTGTATCTAATTGTGTAACCAAACCACACCTTCTTGACAAAGCATCTGCAACAATGTTATCTTTACCACGCTTATGTTTAACAACATACGGAAATGTTTCTATGAACTCGATCCATTTAGCATGTCTACGATTCAGTTTGCCTTGACTTTTTAAATATTTCAAAGCTTCATGATCAGAATGGATGACAAATTCTTTAGGTAACAAATAATGTTGCCAAACTTCCAAAACTCGAACTAAGGCATAAAGCTCTTTATCATAGACAGAATAATTCAGATGTGGACCATTTAACTTTTCAGAAAAGTAGGCAATAGGTTTACCTTTTTGAAGTAGCACACCTCCAATGCCAATACCACTTGCATCACATTCAATCTCAAAAGTCTTACCGAAGTTAGGTAGCTGCAGCAGTGGTGCTTCACAAAGCTTTCTTTTTAACTCTACAACGGCTTGCTCTTGGTCATCTCCCCATTTGAATGGAACATCCTTCTTTGTCAAGTTGTTAAGTGGTGCAGCGATCGTGCTGAAATCTTTAACAAATCGTCGATAGAAACCTGCAAGACCATGGAAACTTCGAATTTGGCTCACGTTTGTAGGAGTAGGCCAATCCTTTATTGCCTTAACCTTCTCTTCATCAACCTGGATGCCATCTGCAGTCACAACAAAACCAAGAAAAACAACACGATCTGTGCAAAATGTGCACTTAGCAATGTTGGCATACAATTTCTCTTCCCTCAAAACAGCAAGTACTTGATGGATATGATCAAGATGTTCATCAAATGATTTGCTATAGATCAGAATATCATCAAAATAAACAACTACAAACTTGCCAATGAAAGCTCGTAAAACATGATTCATTAAGCGCATAAAAGTTGAAGGAGCATTTGTCAAGCCAAAGGGCATCACAAGCCATTCATACAAGCCAAATTTGGTTGTAAATGCTGTCTTCCATTCATCACCAATTTTCATGCGAATTTGGTGATAGCCACTGCGTAAATCAATCTTGGTGAAAATAGTTGAGCCGCTCAATTCATCTAACATGTCATCAAGCCTAGGAATGGGATGGCGATATCGTACAGTTATAGCATTAATGGCACGACAATCGACACACATGCGCCAAGATCCATCTTTCTTAGGGACCAAAAGTACTGGAACAGCACAAGGTGATAGAGATTCACGAAGATACCCTTTGTCCAAAAGCTCTTTTACCTGTCGCTGAATTTCTTTGGTTTCTTCAGGATTAGCACGGTAGGCTGGACGATTGGGAAGAGAAGCTCCAGGTACCAAATCGATTTGATGCTCAAAACCACGGAGTGGAGGAAGGCCAGCTGGTACCTCATCAGGAAAAACATCTTCAAAGTCCTGTAAGAGATCAAGAACAGCACTAGGCAGCGATGAAGGTAAATCGTTAGTTGAAAGTAGGACCTCCTTGTGCAAGAGCACAAAGAATGGGGCTGTGGTGTTCCTCACTTCTCTCAAATCACTCCTGCTCACAAATAAGCACTCATTTTGGTGGTGTTGTTTTGTAGTGGAAAGAGGCTTTATGTGGCTAGATTGGTTAGAAGTCTCTCCCTTACTAGTGTTGGCAGCCTCACTCAATTTTCTTTTGTCAGATTCTTCTTTTTTCATGCGAGCCACATCTGAAGCATAGATCTCTTCTGGAGATAATGGAACAAGAACCACCTTCTTGTCGTTGTGGATGAGAGTATACTTGTTAGACCGCCCAAAGTGCACCGAATCCACATCAAACTGCCATGGACGACCCAACAGCAAATGGCATGCTTGCATGGGTACAATATCACAATCAACCTCACCATGATAGTCACCAATGGAGAAAGACAAACGAACCATGGATGAGACCTTCACTGTCCCTGAATTATTCAGCCACTGCATATGGTAAGGGTGTGGATGGCGGCGTGTTGGTAGGCCAAGCTTCTCAACAAGCAAGACACTAACAATATTATTGCAGCTCCCACCATCTATGATGAAACGACACACTTGACCTTTCACTTTGCATCGGGACTGAAACAAATTATGACGTTGTCCTTGTTCAGCAGCAACAAACTGAGTGGAAAGAACTCTTCTAACCACCAAATAAGGAGATGATCTATTCATTTTAGAAGGCTCCAAATCAGGAAAATCAGCAAGCAACTCATCAAAATCAGCACTAGTAATCTCATTAGAATATGGAGAAATAACATCTTCTATCATGTCACTGGGAGCAAAAGTTAGAATAGGTTGAATAGCTAAACAATTCAGACCTAGCTCAAAAGTACCATCCTCAGCTGAATACTCACAAGTGTCAAGAGTATGATCTGCAAAGACATTGTGAAACTCGTCCTCCTCTTCACTTTGTGAATCATATGAACCATCAGCAAGGGCAATAATCGTATGACGATTGGGACATTCAGCTTGCTTATGCCCATGACCACCACACTTAAAACACTCAATCTTGCTTGTATGCCTTGGGGCTGCAGTAGCAGAGGAGCTGGACTGAGTAGAGCTTACAGCTTTGCCTTTGGAATCAAAATGTTTGGAAGAAGTTGCACGAGATGTAGGTGTGTGCACCCCTGACCCGTGCTGCTGTGACTGGCGCCATGAAGTAGCACTATTATGAGCTGAAAATGAAGCACGATCTTTATAAGATCCAGCAAGTTGTCGTTCTGCCCTTTTTGCAAAATGTACCAACTCAGTGAGACATGTGTAGTTTGTCATATCCACTTTATCAGCAATGGGCTTATTGAGGCCAACCAGAAATCGAGCCATTGTGGATTCCTCATCTTCAGTTATCCCTGTACGAAGTAAACACATTTCCAATTCTTGAAAATATTCATCAACAGTACGAGTACCTTGCACAAGACGTTTTAGTTTCAAATGTAGATCACGAGAGTAATATGCAGGAACAAAACGACGTCGCATTTCCCTCTTCATGTCTTCCCAAGTAATACGATCATGTCCAGCGCGTCGGAGTTCAGTACACACTTGATTCCACCAAGTGATTGCATAGCCTGAAAACTCAATTGCAGCAAGCTTTGCTTTCTTGACAGGAGGATAAGGCTACAAATCAAAGATCTGTTCAACCTTAGTCTCCCACTCAAAATAATCATCAACACTTTCTTTTCCATTAAATTTTGGAATAGACACTTTCACTTTGCTTAAACCATCATCATCAAGGCGACGGTGGCGGTCACGATAACCACGATGGCCACCATGGCGATGATCATCCATGTCAGACAACATATCATCATCACCATCATAATCTCGTCCACCTCGAACAGGAATGCGCCGAGCACGACCAAAATTAAGAAGACCATGACCACGCCCGCCACGTCCACGACCAGCGGGACGACGCGGTGGCTCATCCTCCTCGTCAATATCATCATCCTCATTTGGTGGCGGTTCTCGACGTGGTATGTTCAATTGGAGAGTTTGGAGCTGCTGCACCAAATCATTCATTTGTGTACGCAACTCCTGAAATTCCTCCACCGAAACAGCGGCACCATCTCCACGTCCTGCCATGTTAGTAGAGGAAAAAAAAGGACAATATATATGTGGAATCACTCCCTCACCACTTACAAAACAAGTTCTTTCTCTCCCTGAAAAGAGCAAGAACCGGGGCTGCGATCTGTAGGGAAGAGTGATTGTAACAGCGACGACGGTGCAACAACTCACGGTGCTTTAAGTGGAGCTTGGTGGGGTAATATGTTAGTGGAATGCACTGAAATGTAGTGATGCAAAACCAAATAATAATCCAAGAACAGAAGTCTAAGTTGCTGAATATAAAGGAAAGGATGCACAAAGAAAGGAATGAGATGTAGTAAGTGGATAGATGATCACCAATTTGCACCAACCGAAAACTTGTTGCTGCCCAAACCCCTTTTTGGTGTGCTGCACACAGTTCTCTTTTTGTTTTTCTTTTTTTTTCTTTCTTGCTTTTCTTTTTTTTTCTCTTTTTTTTTGGAACAAAAACTCGTTTTCAGTCCTTCTTTTGACCCATAGACATCTTTTCTTTTAACCTCTGTGTCAAACGCAGCACAACTTTCAACTAAAGGGGATCACTAAGATGGATGGTGCAGCACAAAAACAAGAAACTGCGGTGGGGAATATGTGGCGGTTAGAAAACAAGGGTGGGATGGGTGGGTATTTTTTTTTTGTTTATATATACGCAGCAAGCAATGATGATCAGATCAAGGGTGGGATGGATGGGTACATGCAGCAAGCAATTTGATGATTAGAACAAAGATAATAACTAGAACAATGTGGAAAAGAAAAATTCAGCAACTAGACAAATATTAAAGGATTAAAACTCGATAAAGCAAACTACAAAATCAGTAGCCCATATGAATTTGGGCTGTAGGTTTTCTTTTTGGCTCTCAGTGGACAGTAGGTATTTAAACTCTATCCTACCAAAATCAAGAACAATCCTACCGAGGAAACGAAGGCTTTGGTACCAGATGATATGCTCACGCCTAGGGATAGCGTGAGACAAGTCGTTGTGGCCCGATCTTCTCGTAGGATTCGCGAACTTGATAACTTGTCGCTGCGTGACCTGGTGAAGAGGCAGTGCACCGCGAGGCTGTCCACGCGACGAACTACCGAGACAATCACCCTTCCACGTACCGACGAACAGCCCACGCAATCACGCCGTATAGACGTGAAGGCACAAACTGGATGAACCGCAGTTCGGCGTTCTACAACTCCCTCAGGAATCGAAAGAACAAGTTTTGCAAGCCTCTCAAGACTCACGCATAAACAAAACTCCACGAGTTTGTGTATTCTGAATTTTAACCAAGCAAGATGTGTCCTTTCATTGTCTAGTACAAGAGATATATATAGATAGGGGCGTTCAGCTTTGAATACATGACAGCATGCACATCCACTAGTGGATTTCGTGGCTGGTTCGCGCGTCTTCTCAGCTTCTGGCAGCAGTTACTAAAATGAGCATAACTCTTTATTGGGAAGTCTAAATAATGAACCGTTTGATGGGCTGCAACATAGACTTAAAGATGCTTTCATCCATCTGTAGAATGCCACGTAACTCCTTGTATTCTGTCCGTGGTGATGCTTGGAATTTGTACCATGGGTCAGCCATCTAGCTTCTGGTTGCCTTCTCATGCAGAAGTAATGAACCACCATTTTATTTATGCACACGATAGGCTTCTTGGTTCAGATGTCCAAAGGCTTGAATCCATCTTCATCCCATGCTGGTTCATACCCTCCATCATTCCTAAGGACATTGAAACAAGAACTCAAAAGTATAGGATCATTCAACATAAACTGATTATTAAACATAAGGTTAGCGTTCACCTGAGAATGAATTTCCTTCTCCAATTGTTTAGCTCTACTTCTTGTAATTGGACCACTTATATCAAGTGGAGTTTCATTTGAAGATGAATGAATGCTAGGGATGTCCTCATCAGAAACTATTGTGGAAGCACCCAATGATACTCCTAGGTGAAGAGGCTCAAGTGGAAGCTTGGTTCGATCTGTTTGGAGATAGTACTAATCTTGATGCAAGATAGGTGCACGGTTTGCAAGGAACGTACCATATGCTCAAAAATCCATTTGGACACACCCAATAGAACTCCTAGATGACATGTGCCATACGAAATCTCGCTTTAGTCTATTTGGAGACATAGTTAGTTTTGGTGCAAGATAGGTACACGTTTTGTGCCTAATGCATCTTAGGCTAAGAAACTATTTTGGATGCACCCGATGATACTCCTAGGTAAAGGTGCGTAAGTGGAAGCTCAGTTGTTTGTCTGGATATAGTGCTATTCTTGATGCAAGATAGGTGCACGAATTGCATGGAATGTACCATATGCTTAGAAATCTATTTGGAAGCACCCAGTGGGACTCTTAGATGATGTGTGTCATATAGAATCTCACTTTGGTCTCTTTGGAGATAGAGTTAGTTTTGGTGCAAGATAGGTACACAATTTGTGCCTATTGCACCACAGGCTAAGAAACATTTTGGACGCACATGATGGTACTCTTAGGTAACGGGGCTCAAGTGGAAGCTCGGTTTGGAGATAGTGCTAATCTTGATGCAAGATAGGTGCACGGTTTGCATGGAACGTACCATATGCTCGGAAATCAATTTCGATGCACCCGATACTACTCCTAGATAATGTGTGTCATATAGAATCTCGCTTCTTTCTATTTGGAGACAATGTTAGTTTTGATGTAAGATAGGTGCATGGTTTGCACCTAATGCAGCATAGGCTCAGAAACTATTGTGGAAGCACCCGATGATACTCCTAGGTGAAGAGGCTGAAGTGGAAGCTTGGTTTGGTCTCTTTTGAGATAGTGTTAATCTTGATGTACAATATGCTTAGAAATCAGTTTGGACACACTTGATAGAACTCCTAGATGATGTCTGTCATATGGAATCTTGCTTCGGTCCATTTGGAGATAGTGTTAGTTTCGGTGCAAGATAGGTGCACGGTTGGCACCTAATGGACCATAAGAAACCATTTTGGAGGCACCTGGTGGTACTCCTTGGTGAAGAGGCTCAAGTGAAAGCTTGGTTCAGTTTGTTTAGAGATAGTTCTAATCTTGATGCAAAATAGGCGCACGGTTTGCATGGAACGTACCATATACTCAGAAACCAATTTGGACACACCCGATGGAACTGGTAGATGCACCTGATGGAACTAATAGATGAAGTGTGTCATATGGAATCTCAGTTCAGTCTAGTTGGAGATAGTATTAGTTTCGGTGCAAGATAAGTGTGTTGTTTGTGCCCTGTGCACCGTAGGCTCAGAAACTATTGTAGAAGTTCCCGATGGTACTCCTAGGTGAAGAGGCTCAAGTGAAAGCTCGGTTTTGTCTATTTGGAGATAGTGCTAATCTTGAAGCAAGATAGGTGTATGGTTTGCATGAAACGTACCATATTCTCAGAAATCAATTTAGATGTACCTGATAGAACTCCTAGATGATGTGTGTGTACACCTATAAGAGCGTGATTC
>NW_018396444.1:163347-166417 GCF_000003195.3 Sorghum bicolor | reverse complement strand
AAAAAATCCCCAAGGTTTTGTTAGACGCATTCAGCAGAGGGGGCCGACACCATGGAATGGAGGATGGTGAAAGCTCGGTTCGGTCTGTTTGGAGATAGTGCTAATCTTGATGAAAGATAGGTGTACGGTTTGCATGGAACATACCATATTCTTAGAAATCAATTTGGACGCACCCGATAGAACTCCTAGATCATGTGTGTCATATGAAATCTCGCTTCAATCTGATTGGAGACAGTGTTAGTTTAGGTGGAAGATTTTTGCATGGTTTGCGCATAATGCACCATTGGCTCAAAAACCATTATGGAAGCACCCGATGATAATCCTAGGTGAAGAGGCTCAAGTGGAAGGTCGGTTCGATCTGTTTGGCGATAGTGCTAATCTTGATGCAAGATAGGTGCACGGTTTGCATGGAACATACCATATGCTAAGAAGTCCATGTGGACGCACCCCAATAGAACTCCTAGATGACATGTGTCATATAGAATCTCGCTTTGGTCTGTTTGGAGACAGAGTTAGTTTTGGTGCAAGATAGGTACACAGTTTGCACCTAATGCATCATAGGCTAAGAAACCATTTTGGATGCACCCAATGATACTCCTGGGTAAAGGGGCTCAAGTGGAAGCTCAGTTTGCTTTTGTTTGGGGATAGTGCTAATCTTGATGCAAGATAGGTGCACGAATTGCATCGAACGTACCATATGCTTCGAAATATATTTGGAAGCACCCAATAGAACTCCTAGATGACGTGTGTCATATAGAATCTCACTTTGGTCTCTTTGGAGATAGTGTTAGTTTCGGTGCAAGATAGGTACACGATTTGTGCCTAATGCAAAATATGCTAAGAAACTATTTTGAACACACGCGATGGTACTCCTTGGTGAAGAGGCTCATGTGGAATCTTGGTTCTGTCTGTTTGGAGATAGTTCTAATCTTGATGCAAGATAGGTGCACGGTTTGCATGGAACATACCATATGCTCAGAAATCAATTTGGACACACCCAATGAACTGTAGATGCACCCGATGGAACTACTAGATGAAGTGTATCATATAGAATCTCGCTTCGGTCTAGTTGGAGATAGTATTAGTTTCCGTGCAAGATAGTTGCATGGTTTGTGCCCAGTGCACCACAGGCTCAGAAATCATTGTGGAAGTTCCCGATTGTACTCCTAGGTGAAGAGGCTCAAGTGAAAGCTCGGTTCGGTCTGTTTGGAGATAGTGCTAATCTTGAAGAAAGATAGATGTACGGTTCGCATGGAACGTACCATATTCTCAAAAATCAATTTGGACGCACCCGATAGAACTCCTAGATCCTGTGTGTCATATAGAATCTTGCTTCAAACTGTTTGGAGACAGTGTTAGTTTAGGTGCAAGATTGGTGCATGGTTTGCGCATAATGCACCAAAGGCTCAGAAACCATTATGGAAGCACCCGATGATAATCCTAGGTGAAGAGGCTCAAGTGGAAGGTAGGTTCGATCTGTTTGGAGATAGTGCTAATCTTGATGCAAGATAGGTGCACGGTTTGCATGGAACATACCATATGCTAAGAATCAATTTGGACGCACCCCAATAGAACTCCTAGATGACATGTGGTCATATAGAATCTCGCTTTGGTCTATTTGGAGACAGAGTTAGTTTTGGTGCAAGGTAGGTACACAGTTTGCTCCTAATGCATCATAGGCTAAGGAACCATTTTGGATGCACCCGATGATACTCCTGGGTAAAGGGGCTTAAGTGGAAGCTCAGTTTGCTTTGTTTGGAGATAGTGCTAATCTTGATGCAAGATAGGTGCACGAATTGCATCGAACGTATCATATGCTTAGAAATATATTTAGAAGCACCCAATAGAACTCCTAGATGACGTGTGTTATATAGAATCTCACTTCGGTCTCTTTGGAGAGTGTGTTAGTTTCGGTGCAAGATAGGTACACGGTTTGTGCCTAATGCACCATACGCTAAGAAACTATTTTCGACACACGCGATGGTACGCCTTGGTGAAGAGGCTCATGTGGAATCTTGGTTCTGTCTGTTTGGAGATAGTTCTAATGTTGATGCAAGATAGGTGCACTGTTTGCATGGAACATACCATATGCTCAGAAATCAATTTGGACACACCCGATGGAACTGTAGATGCACCCGATGGAACTACTAGATGAAGTGTATCATATGGAATCCCGCTTCGTTCGAGTTGGAGATAGTATTAGTTTCGGTGCAAGATAGTTGCATGGTTTGTGCCCAGTGCACCATAGGCTCAGAAATCTTTGTGGAAGTTCCCGATGGTACTCCTAGGTGAAGAGGCTCAAGTGAAAGCTCGGTTCGGTCTGTTTGGAGATAGTGCTAATCTTGATGAAAGATAGGTGTACGGTTTGCATGGAACATACCATATTCTCAGAAATCAATTTGGACGCACCCGATAGAACTCCTAGATCATGTGTGTCATACGAAATCTCGCTTCAATCTGTTTGGAGACAGTGTTAGTTTAGGTGCAAGATTTTTGTATGGTTTGCGCATAATGCACCATTGGCTCAGAAACCATTATGGAAGCACCCGATGATAATCCTAGGTGAAGGGGCTCAAGTGGAAGGTCGGTTCGATCTGTTTGGAGATAGTGCTAATCTTGATGCAAGATAGGTGCAAGGTTTGCATGGAACATACCATATGCTAAGAAGTCCATGTGGACGCACCCCAGTAGAACTCCTAGATGACATGTGTCATATAGAATCTCGCTTTGGTCTTTTTGTAGATAGAGTTAGTTTTGGTGCAAGATAGGTACACGGTTTGTGCCTAATGCACCATAGGCTAAGAAACTATTTTGGATGCACCCGATAGAACTCCTAGATCATGTGTGTCATATGGAATCTCGCTTCAATCTATTGGAGACAGTGTTAGTTTAGGTGCAAGATTGGTGCATGGTTTGCGCATAATGCACCGGCTCAAAAACCATTATGGAAGCACCATATGATAATCCTAGGTGAAGAGGCTCAAGTGGAAGGTCAGTTCCATCTGTTTGGAGATAGTGCTATTCTTGATGCAAGATAGGTGCACAGTTTGCATGGAACATACTATATGCT
>NW_018396444.1:153979-163001 GCF_000003195.3 Sorghum bicolor | reverse complement strand
CGTTCCGCGCGTCACCGATGATACTCCTGGAGTAAAGGGGCTCAAGTGGAAGCTCAGTTTGCTTTTGTTTGGGGATAGTGCTAATCTTGATGCAAGATAGGTGCACGAATTGCATTGAACGTACCATATGCTTCGAAATATATTTGGAAGCACCCAATAGAACTCCTAGATGACGTGTGTCATATAGAATCTCACTTTGGTCTCTTTGTAGATAGTGTTAGTTTCGGTGCAAGATAGGTACACGGTTTGTGCCTAATGCACCATAGGCTAAGAAACTATTTTGGATCCAAACTATGGTACTCCTTGGTGAAGAGGCTCAAGTGGAATCTTGGTTCTGTCTGTTTGGAGATAGTTCTAATTTTGATGCAAGATAGGTGCACGGTTTGCATGGAACATACCACATGCTCAGAAATCAATTTGGACAAACCCGATGGAACTGTAAATGCACCCAATGGAACAACTAGATGAAGTGTATCATATGGATTCTTGCTTCGGTCTAGTTGGAGATAGTATTAGTTTCAGTGCAAGAGAGTTGCATGATTTGTGCCCAGTGCACCATAGGCTCATATTTTGTTGTGGAAGTTCCCGATGGTACTCCTAGGTGAAGAGGCTCAAGTGAAAGCTCGGTTCGGTCTGTTTGGAGATAGTGCTAATCTTGATGAAAGATAGATGTACAGTTTGCATGGAACGTACCATATTCTAAGAAATATATTTGGACGCACCCGATAGAACACCTAGATCATGTGTGTCATATGCAATCTTGCTTCAATCGGTTTGGAGACAGTGTTAGTTTAGGTGCAAGATTGGTGCATGGTTTGCGCATAATGCACCATAGGCTCAGAAACCATTATGGAAGCACCCGATGATAATCCTAGGTGAAGAGGCTCAAGTGGAAGGTCGGTTCGATCTGTTTGGAGATAGTGCTAATCTTGATGCAAGATAGGTGCACGGTTTGCATGGAACATACCATATGCTAAGAAATCAATTTGGATGCACCCCAAAAGAACTCCTAGATGACATGTGTCATATAGAATCTCGCTTTGGTTATTTGGAGGCAGAGTTAGTTTTGGTGCAAAATAGGTACACAGTTTGCGCCTAATACATCATAGGCTAAGAAACCATTTTGGGTGCACCCGATGATACTCCTGGGTAAAGGGGCTCAAGTGGAAGCTCAGGTTGCTTTGTTTGGAGATAGTGCTAATCTTGATGCAAGATAAGTGCACGAATTGCATCGAACGTACCATATGCTTCGAAATATATTTGGAAGCACCCAATAGAACTCCTAGATGACGTGTGTCATATAGAATCTCACTTCGGTCTCTTTGGAGATAGTGTTAGTTTCGGTGCAAGATAGGTACACGATTTGTGCCTAGTGCAAAATATGCTAAGAAACTATTTTGGACACACGCGATGGTAGTCCTTGGTGAAGAGGCTCATGTGGAATCTTGGTTCTATCTGTTTGGAGATAGCTCTAATCTTGATACAAGATAGGTGCACGGTTTGCATGGAACATACCATATGCTTAGAAATCAATTTGGACACACCCAATGAACTGTAGATGCACCCGATGGAACTACTAGATGAAGTGTATCATATGGAATCTCGCTTCGTTCCAGTTGGAGATAGTATTAGTTTCGTTGCAAGATAGTTGCATGGTTTGTGCCCAGTGCACGATAGTCTCAGAAATCTTTGTGTAAGTTCCTGATGGTACTCCTAGGTGAAGAGGCTCAAGTGAAAGCTCGGTTCGGTCTGTTTGGAGATAGTGCTAATCTTGATGAAAGATAGGTGTACGGTTTGCATGGAACATACCATATTCTTAGAAATCAATTTGGACGCACCCGATAGAACTCCTAGATCATGTGTGTCATATGAAATCTCGCTTCAATCTGATTGGAGACAGTGTTAGTTTAGGTGGAAGATTTTTGCATGGTTTGCGCATA
The DNA here is from genome assembly GCF_000003195.3 of Sorghum bicolor. Classification (NCBI taxonomy): domain Eukaryota; kingdom Viridiplantae; phylum Streptophyta; class Magnoliopsida; order Poales; family Poaceae; genus Sorghum; species Sorghum bicolor. Next base: position 161,061 of record NW_018396444.1, on the reverse strand, counting down.
ATGCACCATTGGCTCAAAAACCATTATGGAAGCACCCGATGATAATCCTAGGTGAAGAGGCTCAAGTGGAAGGTCGGTTCGATCTGTTTGGCGATAGTGCTAATCTTGATGCAAGATAGGTGCACGGTTTGCATGGAACATACCATATGCTAAGAAGTCCATGTGGACGCACCCCAATAGAACTCCTAGATGACATGTGTCATATAGAATCTCGCTTTGGTCTGTTTGTAGATAGAGTTAGTTTTGGTTCAAGATAGGTACACAGTTTGCACCTAATGCATCATAGGCTAAGAAACCATTTTGGATGCACCCAATGATACTCCTGGGTAAAGGGGCTCAAGTGGAAGCTTAGTTTGCTTTGCTTGGAGATAGTGCTAATCTTGATGCAAGATAGGTGCACGAATTGCATCGAACGTACCATATGCTTAGAAATATATTTAGAAGCACCCAATAGAACTCCTAGATGACGTGTGTCATATAGAATCTCACTTTGGTCTCTTTGGAGATAGTGTTAGTTTCGGTGCAAGATAGGTACACGATTTGTGCCTAATGCAAAATATGCTAAGAAACTATTTTGAACACACGCGATGGTACTCCTTGGTGAAGAGGCTCATGTGGAATCTTGGTTCTGTCTGTTTGGAGATAGTTCTAATCTTGATGCAAGATAGGTGCACGGTTTGCATGGAACATACCATATGCTCAGAAATCAATTTGGACACACCCAATGAACTGTAGATGCACTCGATGGAACTACTAGATGAAGTGTATCATATAGAATCTCGCTTCGGTCTAGTTGGAGATAGTATTAGTTTCCGTGCAAGATAGTTGCATGGTTTGTGCCCAGTGCACCACAGGCTCAGAAATCATTGTGGAAGTTCCCGATTGTACTCCTAGGTGAAGAGGCTCAAGTGAAAGCTCGGTTCGGTCTGTTTGGAGATAGTGCTAATCTTGAAGAAAGATAGATGTACGGTTCGCATGGAACGTACCATATTCTCAAAAATCAATTTGGACGCACCCGATAGAACTCCTAGATCCTGTGTGTCATATAGAATCTTGCTTCAAACTGTTTGGAGACAGTGTTAGTTTAGGTGCAAGATTGGTGCATGGTTTGCGCATAATGCACCAAAGGCTCAGAAACCATTATGGAAGCACCCGATGATAATCCTAGGTGAAGAGGCTCAAGTGGAAGGTAGGTTCGATCTGTTTGGAGATAGTGCTAATCTTGATGCAAGATAGGTGCACGGTTTGCATGGAACATACCATATGCTAAGAAATCAATTTGGACGCACCCCAATAGAACTCCTAGATGACATGTGTCATATAGAATCTCGCTTTGGTCTATTTGGAGACAGAGTTAGTTTTGGTGCAAGATAGGTACACAGTTTGCTCCTAATGCATCATAGGCTAAGAAACCATTTTGGATGCACCCGATGATACTCCTGGGTAAAGGGGCTTAAGTGGAAGCTCAGTTTGCTTTGTTTGGAGATAGTGCTAATCTTGATGCAAGATAGGTGCACGAATTGCATCGAACGTATCATATGCTTAGAAATATATTTAGAAGCACCCAATAGAACTCCTAGATGACGTGTGTTATATAGAATCTCACTTCGGTCTCTTTGGAGAGTGTGTTAGTTTCGGTGCAAGATAGGTACACGGTTTGTGCCTAATGCACCATACGCTAAGAAACTATTTTCGACACACGCGATGGTACGCCTTGGTGAAGAGGCTCATGTGGAATCTTGGTTCTGTCTATTTGGAGATAGTTCTAATGTTGATGCAAGATAGGTGCACTGTTTGCATGGAACATACCATATGCTCAGAAATCAATTTGGACACACCCGATGGAACTGTAGATGCACCCGATGGAACTACTAGATGAAGTGTATCATATGGAATCTCGCTTCGTTCGAGTTGGAGATAGTATTAGTTTCGGTGCAAGATAGTTGCATGGTTTGTGCCCAGTGCACCATAGGCTCAGAAATCTTTGTGGAAGTTCCCGATGGTACTCCTAGGTGAAGAGGCTCAAGTGAAAGCTCGGTTCGGTCTGTTTGGAGATAGTGCTAATCTTGATGAAAGATAGGTGTACGGTTTGCATGGAACATACCATATTCTCAGAAATCAATTTGGACGCACCCGATAGAACTCCTAGATCATGTGTGTCATACGAAATCTCGCTTCAATCTGTTTAGAGACAGTGTTAGTTTAGGTGCAAGATTTTTGTATGGTTTGCGCATAATGCACCATTGGCTCAGAAACCATTATGGAAGCACCCGATGATAATCCTAGGTGAAGGGGCTCAAGTGGAAGGTCGGTTCGATCTGTTTGGAGATAGTGCTAATCTTGATGCAAGATAGGTGCAAGGTTTGCATGGAACATACCATATGCTAAGAAGTCCATGTGGACGCACCCCAGTAGAACTCCTAGATGACATGTGTCATATAGAATCTCGCTTTGGTCTTTTTGTAGATAGAGTTAGTTTTGGTGCAAGATAGGTACACGGTTTGTGCCTAATGCACCATAGGCTAAGAAACTATTTTGGATGCACCCGATAGAACTCCTAGATCATGTGTGTCATATGGAATCTCGCTTCAATCTATTTGGAGACAGTGTTAGTTTAGGTGCAAGATTGGTGCATGGTTTGCGCATAATGCACCGGCTCAGAAACCATTATGGAAGCACCAGATGATAATCCTAGGTGAAGAGGCTCAAGTGGAAGGTCAGTTCGATCTGTTTGGAGATAGTGCTATTCTTGATGCAAGATAGGTGCACAGTTTGCATGGAACATACTATATGCTAAGAAATCCATTTGGACGCACCCTAAAAGAACTCCTAGATGACATGTGTCATATGGAATCTCGCTTCGGTCTGTTTGGAGACAGAGTTAGTTTTGGTGCAAGATAGGTACACAGTTTGCCCCTAATGCAACATAGGCTAAGAAACCATTTTGGAAGCACCCGATGATACTCCTGGGTAAAGGGGCTCAAGTGGAAGCTCAGTTTGCTTTTGTTTGGGGATAGTGCTAATTTTGATGCAAGATAGGTGCACGAATTGCATCGAACGTACCATATGCTTCGAAATATATTTGGAAGCACCCAATAGAACTCCTAGATGACGTGTGTCATATAGAATCTCACTTTGGTCTCTTTGTAGATAGTGTTAGTTTCGGTGCAAGATAGGTACACGGTTTGTGCCTAATGCACCATAGGCTAAGAAACTATTTTGGATGCAAACTATGGTACTCCTTTGTGAAGAGGCTCAAGTGGAATCTTGGTTCTGTCTGTTTGGAGATAGTTCTAATTTTGATGCAAGATAGGTGCACGGTTTGCATGGAACATACCAAATGCTCAGAAATCAATTTGGAAAAACCCAATGGAACTGTAGATGCACCCAATGGAACAACTAGATGAAGTGTATCATATGGATTCTTGCTTCGGTCTAGTTGGAGATAGTATTAGTTTCAGTGCAAGAGAGTTGCATGATTTGTGCCCAGTGCACCATAGGCTCATATTTTGTTGTGGAAGTTCCCGATGGTACTCCTAGGTGAAGAGGCTCAAGTGAAAGCTCGGTTCGGTCTGTTTGGAGATAGTGCTAATCTTGATGAAAGATAGATGTACAGTTTGCATGGAACGTACCATATTCTAAGAAATATATTTGGACGCACCCGATAGAACACCTAGATCATGTGTGTCATATGCAATCTTGCTTCAATCGGTTTGGAGACAGTGTTAGTTTAGGTGCAAGATTGGTGCATGGTTTGCGCATAATGCACCATAGGCTCAGAAACCATTATGGAAGCACCCGATGATAATCCTAGGTGAAGAGGATCAAGTGGAAGGTCGGTTCGATCTGTTTGGAGATAGTGCTAATCTTGATGCAAGATAGGTGCACGGTTTGCATGGAACATACCATATGCTAAGAAATCAATTTGGATGCACCCCAAAAGAACTCCTAGATGACATGTGTCATATAGAATCTCGCTTTGGTTATTTGGAGGCAGAGTTAGTTTTGGTGCAAAATAGGTACACAGTTTGCGCCTAATACATCATAGGCTAAGAAACCATTTTGGGTGCACCCGATGATACTCCTGGGTAAAGGGGCTCAAGTGGAAGCTCAGGTTGCTTTGTTTGGAGATAGTGCTAATCTTGATGCAAGATAAGTGCACGAATTGCATCGAACGTACCATATGCTTCGAAATATATTTGGAAGCACCCAATAGAACTCCTAGATGACGTGTGTCATATAGAATCTCACTTCGGTCTCTTTGGAGATAGTGTTAGTTTCGGTGCAAGATAGGTACACGATTTGTGCCTAATGCAAAATATGCTAAGAAACTATTTTGGACACACGCGATGGTAGTCCTTGGTGAAGAGGCTCATGTGGAATCTTGGTTCTGTCTGTTTGGAGATAGCTCTAATCTTGATACAAGATAGGTGCACGGTTTGCATGGAACATACCATATGCTTAGAAATCAATTTGGACACACCCAATGAACTGTAGATGCACCCGATGGAACTACTAGATGAAGTGTATCATATGGAATCTCGCTTCGTTCCAGTTGGAGATAGTATTAGTTTCGGTGCAAGATAGTTGCATGGTTTGTGCCCAGTGCACGATAGTCTCAGAAATCTTTGTGGAAGTTCCCGATGGTACTCCTAGGTGAAGAGGCTCAAGTGAAAGCTCGGTTCGGTCTGTTTGGAGATAGTGTTAATCCTGATGAAAGATAGGTGTACGGTTTGCATGGAACGTACCATATTCTCAGAAATCAATTTGGACGCACCCGATAGAACTCCTAGATCATGTGTGTCATATGAAATCTCGCTTCAATCTGTTTGGAGACAGTGTTAGTTTAGGAGCAAGATTGGTGCATGGTTTGCGCATGATGCACCATTGGCTCAGAAACCATTATGGAAGCACCCGATGATAATCCTAGGTGAAGAGGCTCAAGTGGAAGGTCGGTTCGATCTGTTTGGAGATAGTGCTAATCTTGATGCAAGATAGGTGCACGGTTTGTATGGAACATACCATATGCTAAGAAATCCATTTGGACGCACCCCAATAGAACTCCTAGATGACATGTGTCATATAGAATCTCGCTTTCGTCTGTTTGGATACAGAGTTAGTTTTGGTGCAAGATAGGTACGCAGTTTGCGCCTAATGCATCATAGGCTAAGAAACCATTTTGGATGCACCCGATGATACTCCTGGGTAAAGGGGCTCAAGTGGAAGCTCAGTTTGCTTTGTTTGGAGATAGTGCTAATCTTGATGCAAGATAGGTGCACGAATTGCATCGAACGTACCATATGCTTAGAAATATATTTAGAAGCACCCAATAGAACTCCTAGATGACGTGTGTCATATAGAATCTCACTTCGGTCTCTTTGGAGAGAGTGTTTGTGATGCGAGCCCGCTAGGGTTTTTGGCCTGATCTTTCGATGAGAGGCGCTGGATAACTCGATTAGTGGATGGAGATGACGTTCACGGCCCGACTACAGCCCTCAAGACCGCGCCTTAGCAACCGATACACCACGTCCAACAGCCGTCACGATCTTGTGGAGCGCGACAACCAGCCCCTAGGGCTCCCGTCCTGCAAGCAATCGAAGAACTAGCAAGAACGAGGAAACAAGCACTGAGTTTGCAAGATGAATTGAAGGTTTTAAACTGAATCTTAATCAACAATGGGGTTCCGAAGACAAGGAGGCGGGCGGCTGATCCTGCACGCGCGCCTACAAGCAAGTAGCGAAGGCTAAACTTGATCTAAACAAAACCCAGTTGTTCATGGCGGCTCTAGATGTAAATAAATAGAGGGGAGGACGACCAAAGGGGTGCTAGAGTCGTCCTCCAACCCTAGGACGCGTCCCTAATGGACTCAACTTGATACATGGGCCATTGGTCCAAAATAGGGTGACGCAGCACCAAAACAGAAAAAGGTGTCGGCATGAAAACAAGGACTACGCCCGACTCATAAGCCGCATAGATATGTGGTTGGACCCATTGGAAAGTAGACTTCATGAGCTTTCCAACAAGTATAGGAACGTCCCAGTTGGAGTCCATATGACGCCGTGGTGATCCATACAAGTTAGAGTTATTTTCCAGTCCGAATCCAACTCCCAAAACGTGTTGGGTTTGGACTCTTTGTTTCCTTGCTTTAGAAACGACGTGGTAACTTGACAGAGGATGTTGTGGAGGCTTGGACCTGATCTCCAATCACCTTTGTTAAGTTATCACTCTTGCCATATGCAATCAGCCCTTGAAGTTGGTGTTGCCTCAAATTCTGGATGCAGTTGAACCTTCCCTTGCTGATCTTGTCCATTATTCCTGAGCAACACCAAAGTGCACGTGTCTCCATTGTCTAAATATGATTGACAAGAGTTTAAAACTGAACTTACTTGAAGGTTGAGTTGACGGGCACGAGCACGAGTAAGAGGACCAGCTATAGGTTGTGTCGGAGAGGATGTAGGATATGTATCGCTGGTGTTGATGTCCTCATCATCCTCCCTTTCTTGCATTTGAGTCGTCCTCGACTCAAGCTCATCTTCCTCACCCAAATAAGGCTTCAAATCTGCAATGTTAAATGTGGGACTAACCCCAAAATCTGCAGGAAGATCAAGCTTATATGCATTCTCATTAATTCGTTGCAGCACTTTAAAAGGACCATCAGCTCTAGGCATCAATTTGGATTTTCTCAGTTCTGGAAATCTATCTTTTCGCAAATGCAACCAAACCAAATCCCCAGGTTCCAGAATCAATTGCTTTCTACCTTTATCTCCAGCGCATTTGTACTTAGCATTCATGCGCTCTATGTTTTGTTTAGTGGCTTCATGCAATTTTAACTTCAATTCAGCACGTTGCTTAGCATCAAAATTTATTTTTTCAGAACTTGGCAAAGGCATTAAATCAATAGGAGCACGTGGCAAGAAGCCATAGACAATCTCAAAAGGACACATTTTTGTAGTAGAATGCAATGAACGATTATAGGCGAACTCAACATGAGGCAAACATTCTTCCCACATCTTAATATTCTTCTTAAAACAGCCCTTAACATAGTGGATAAAGTTCTATAACACTTCAGTTGACCATCAGTG
>NW_018396444.1:152952-153717 GCF_000003195.3 Sorghum bicolor | reverse complement strand
CGACCCCGAGATTGAGATACACGGCAATTAAAATAGAATTTCGCTTTGGTCTGTTTGGAGACAGAGTTAGTTTTGGTGCAAGATAGGTACACAGTTTGTGCCTAATGCATCATAGGCTAAGAAACCATTTTGGTTGCACCCGGTGATACTCCTGGGTAAAGGGGCTCAAGTGGAAGCTCAGTTTGCTTTGTTTGGGGATAGTGCTAATCTTGATGCATGATACGTGCACGAATTGCATCGAACGTACCATACGCTTCGAAATATATTTGGAAGCACCCAATAGAACTCCTAGATGACGTGTGTCATATAGAATCTCACTTCGGTCTCTTTGGAGATAGTGTTAGTTTCGGTGCAAGATAGGTACACGGTTTGTGCCTAATGCACCATAGGCTAAGAAACTATTTTGGACGCACACGATGGTACTCCTTGGTGAAGAGGCTCATGTGGAATCTTAGTTCTGTCTGTTTGGAGATAGTTCTAATCTTGATGCAAGATAGGTGCACGGTTTGCATGGAACGTACCATATGCTCATAAATCAATTTGGACACACCCAATGAACTGTAGATGCACCCGATGGAACTACTAGATGAAGTGTATCATATGGAATCTCGCTTCGGTCCAGTTGGAGATAGTATTAGTTTCGGTGCAAGATAGTTGCATGGTTTGTGCCCAGTGCACCATAGGCACAAAAATCGTTGTGGAAGTTCCCGATGGTACTCCTAGGTGAAGAGGCTCAAGTGAAAGCTCGGTTCGGTCTGTTTGGAT
>NW_018396444.1:107942-150669 GCF_000003195.3 Sorghum bicolor | reverse complement strand
CTAGTCCTTGGTAGTCCCAACACAAAATCCATAGATATATCCTCCCAAGGAGCATTTGGAACAGGAAGAGGTAAATACAAACCGTGGGGATTTAACCGTGACTTTGCCTTTTGACATGTTGTGCAACGAGCAACAAACCTCTCCACATCTCTCTTCATCCTGGGCCAAAAGAAATGACCAGCAAGTATGTCCTCGGTCTTCTTTGCTCCAAAATGTCCCATCAAGCCACCTCCATGCGCTTCCTGCAACAACAACAAACGAACAGAGCTAGCTGGAATGCATAGCTTGTTAGCTCTAAACACAAACCCATCAATAACGATGAATTTATTCCACCCTTTTCCATCTTTACAATGCAGCAACACGTCTCTAAAATCAGCATCATGAACATATTGGTCTTTAATTGTTTCTAACCCAAATATCTTGTAATCAAGTTGATTCAGCAAAGTATATCTCCGTGATAAAGCATCAGCAATAATATTTTCCTTCCCTTTCTTGTGCTTAATAATATAAGGAAAAGATTCAATAAATTCAACCCACTTTGCATGCCTACGATTCAGTTTTCCTTGACTACGAATATGTTTCAAAGATTCATGATCAGAATGGATAATAAACTCTTTGGGCCACAAATAATGCTGCCATGTCTCTAATGTTCTAACAAGAGCATAGAGTTCTTTATCATAAGTTGAATAATTGAGAACAGGCCCACTCAATTTCTCACTAAAATATGCAATAGGTTTTCCCTCTTGTAATAAAACACCTCCCAAACCAATTCCACTAGCATCACATTCAAGCTCAAAAGTCTTATTAAAATCAGGAAGTTGTAGGAGAGGTGCATGAGTTAACTTATCTTTCAACATGTTGAATGAATTCTCTTGTGCTTTGCCCCAATCAAAAGGCACCCCCTTCTTTGTAAGCTCATTCAATGGTGCAGCAATGGTGCTGAAATCCTTCACAAAACGGCGATAGAATCTAGCAAGTCCTAGGAAACTCCGCACCTGGGTGATAGTATTTGGGACAGGCCATCCCTGTATAGCTTCCACCTTGGCTTGATCAACCTCAATTCCCTGTGGAGTCACAACATAACCAAGAAAAGACACTCGATCGGTGCAAAAGGTGCACTTCTCAAGGTTACCAAATAAACGTGCCTCGCGTAGTGCATTAAAAACAGCACGTAAATGATCAAGATGTTCATCCAATGATTTGCTGTAAATCAATATGTCATCAAAATATACGACAACAAATTTCCCAATGAAAGCACGCAAGACCTCGTTCATTAGTCTCATGAAAGTACTAGGTGCATTAGTTAACCCAAAAGGCATGACTAACCACTCATACAAACCGAACTTAGTTTTGAAAGCAGTTTTCCATTCATCTCCCAATTTCATACGAATCTGGTGGTACCCACTACGTAAATCAACTTTTGAAAACACAACAGCACCACTCAGTTCATCTAGCATATCATCTAATCGTGGAATAGGGTGTCGATATCGAATGGTGATATTATTAATAGCTCTACAATCAACACACATACGCCATGTTCCATCTTTCTTAGGCACTAAAATTACTGGAACAGCACAAGGATTAAGAGATTCTCGGACATAACCTTTGTCTAGTAGTTCTTGCACTTGTCGCTGAATTTCCTTTGTTTCCTCCGGGTTTGTCCTGTATGGTGCACGATTTGGCAAAACTGCTCCAGGAATAAGATCAATTTGGTGCTCAATCCCACGTAGTGGAGGCAGCCCCGCTGGTACCTCACTTGGAAACACATCAGAATACTCCTGCAAAACGTTAGCAACAGCATGGGGCAAAGAACATTGCATATCCTCAATTGAAATCAAAGCATCCTTGCATATCACAGCATAAGCAACAGAAGTGGATGCATTGAACTCATTAATATCTGATTTGGTAGCTATCATACAACGTCCTTTCAGTTTTATCTCATCTTTGTTACCAATTACAGATTTATCATTTTTATTGCTCTCACTCTTTGCTTTAGTAGCCCTAGCAACATCAGTTTGCATAATAGTTTCAGGGGACATAGGATGCAACACAATTTTGCGATCATGGTATAGAAAAGAATACTGATTTGATCTACCATGATGCATAGAATCTCTATCAAATTGCCAAGGTCTACCTAGCAGAATGTTACAAGCTTGCATAGGCACAACATCACATTCAACAATATCTTTGTAGGATTCGATGGAAAAATTAATGCTCACAAGTCTAGTTACCTTTGCCTTACCACTGTTGTTCAGCCATTGGATGTAGTAGGGATGCGGGTGTGGTTTGGTGTTGAGGGCAAGCTTCTGCACCATATCGCTGCTTGCCAAGTTGTTGCAGCTACCTCCATCAATGATCATGCGACAAGAACGCTCTTTGATGACACACTTTGTTTGGAATAAAATGTGTCGCTGATTTTGTTCCGCCATCTCCATTTGTGCACTAAGCACTCGCTGCACGATCAAGCTCTCATAGTGGTCCGCTTCACTTGCATTAATATGTTCTTCTATTTGATCTTCATTACCTGCATGGTCAGTCGCAAGCAGTGCAAGTGTATCCTCATCAAAATCACTAGCAGATGAGTACTCACCATCATCCCTGACAATCATAACTCGCTTGTTTGGACAGTCACGCATCATGTGCCCATATCCCTTGCACCGGTGACATTGTATGTTGCTTGTTCTACCCGTCGATGCCACGGATGAAGTACTCGCAGCAGGCTTTTGCATCGTCTTCGCAACTGAATTGGTGGGGGCAGCTCGAGTCTTGTCACTAGATGATGGAGTAGAAATACGTGTAGATGGAGTTGAAGCCACGCGTTGCTGCCATGAATTAACCTTCCCTGTAGAAATATTACTCCTTGTGCTAGCACGTCGTCCCTGCACTTCCCTTTCAGCTTTACAAGCAAGATGAAACAAACGGGTTACATTATTGTATTCTTTGTAAGCGAGGATGTCCTGAATTTCCCGATTTAACCCACCCAAAAATCTAGCCATAGCCAGTTCCTCATCCTCCTCTAGGTTACAACGCAACATACCCGTTTGTAATTCCTGATAATATTCTTCTACACTTTTAGCACCTTGTCTTAACTGCTGCAACTTATTTATCATATCACGCGCATAGTAAGATGGAACAAATCTAGCTCTCATGGCCCTTTTCAGCGCATCCCAAGTTCTAGGTAAGATATTAGGATTTTTCTTTCCATATTCTATCCACCAAACAGAAGCAAAATCTGTAAACTCACTAGTAGCAGCCCTAACACGTGTAGTCTCAGGAAATTCATGACATGCAAACTTTTGATCAACAGCAATCTCCCAAGTGATGTAAGCATCAGGGTCATATTTACCATCAAAAGGGGTATCTTAAATTTAATCTTACTGAAAGCATCATCATTATTGTGTACCTCGCGTCGGCGGTTGCCACCCATACCTCTACGGTTGTGACGAAGGCGACGCCGATCACGAGTGTCTTGATCATCATGTTCAGTATCACCAGTGTAGTCATCTTCATGACTACCGTGCTCTCGATCTCCTCCTTTTCTTCTTTATGCTTCTCTTTATCTTCGGTGTGGAAAGCATCAAATCGCCTTAGGAGAGCAGCAAGGCTTTTGTCCACACTAGCAACGGATTCCTCCAAACTTGTGAGCTTGTTGTTTGTGGCAATCTGCGTAGCCTCCAACTGCCCCAGCTTTTCATTCGTCACCTGCAAGTCGTTATCAAGTCCCTCTGTGTGCAGCTTCACTTTCCTTTCAAAATATTGTATGATGCCCTTAGTGCGAGGTGTAAGTGGTGTTTCGTTACCATCATCTGCCCCTGGCATGGTTCAAAGACAAAGACAACAAAAAGGCAAGTGAAGAAATAAAAGCCCTACAACTACTAGGATGTAGCTACAGCAAGTCGCTCACACTCAACCTGTAACACAAGTTATTACCAATTCTTACCTTGCTTGACAGGAGGGGTCGTCTGCCAACAAGTGTACAGCAATGGACGAAGTGTATCGGTGCTGCAGCACAAGACCTGTCAAGCTGTAGAGTATGTGGAGCTATAGGTGGGCTGAAACAAGGAACGAACTAGCACCACGTTAGTTATAAAAGTGAGCTGAATAAGCGTTCGACGATGGTACTGTGCTGGTCCTAGGCTAGACCGTGCTAGAGACGCGAGCCTGGACACAAAGGAAAACCACAGCACACCCCCGAAAACAAGGTGGGACAAACCTAAAATCAATATGAAAAACAGCCCCTTTTTTTTGAATCTTTTCTCTTTTCTTTTTTTTCTTTTTTTTTCTTTTTTTTTGGGCAACCTCAAAAACTGATTATATGAACAAAAGAATACAAAAGAGCAATTCGCTCCACACACTTTTTTCGCTCCACACTCTCTCTCTCTCTCTATAGAGTAAGGCCGAACAAGTAGAGTTATCTTTCTTTTGAACTCAGATTGGAACTCTACTCGATCCGGACCAAGACCACAGCTCAATTCAGACTTCGCAACAGATTCGACAGAGAGAAGATATGGTAATACTCGGCTGTGTATAGATGGTGACAAGAACTCGAAACTCTAAAGGACTAGACACTAAGACCAGCAACTCGACACAAACCGAAGCAACGCAAATTCAACAAGCCCTAACTAAAACGGTACTAGCCAAGGCACAAAGGTTTAATAGGATTATGGAAAAACTAATCTACTATATTTTTTGGCTTTTCTGGACTATAGGAAATTAATTAAAAACAGCAAAGGATTAGAAGTCTCTCACCGAAGAACCTTGCTCTGATTACCAACTGATGCGAGCCCGCTAGGGTTTTTGGCCTGATCTTTCGATGAGAGGCGCTGGATAACTCGATTAGTGGATGGAGATGACGTTCACGGCCCGACTACAGCCCTCAAGACCGCGCCTTAGCAACCGATACACCACGTCCAACAGCCGTCACGATCTTGTGGAGCGCGACAACCAGCCCCTAGGGCTCCCGTCCTGCAAGCAATCGAAGAACTAGCAAGAACGAGGAAACAAGCACTGAATTTGCAAGATGAATTGAAGGTTTTAAACTGAATCTTAATCAACAATGGGGTTCCGAAGACAAGGAGGCGGGCGGCTGATCCTGCACGCGCGCCTACAAGCAAGTAGCGAAGGCTAAACTTGATCTAAACAAAACCCAGTTGTTCATGGCGGCTCTAGATGTAAATAAATAGAGGGGAGGACGACCAAAGGGGTGCTAGAGTCGTCCTCCAACCCTAGGACGCGTCCCTAATGGACTCAACTTGATACATGGGCCATTGGTCCAAAATAGGGTGACGCAGCACCAAAACAGAAAAAGGTGTCGGCACGAAAACAAGGACTGCGCCCGACTCTCAAAACGTGTTGGGTTTGGACTCTTTGTTTCCTTGCTTTAGAAACGACGTGGTAACTTGACAGAGGATGTTGTGGAGGCTTGGACCTGATCTCCAATCACCTTTGTTAAGTTATCACTCTTCCCATATGCAATCAGCCCTTAAAGTTGGTGTTGCCTCAAATTCTGAATGCAGTTGAACCTTCCCTTGCTGATCTTGTCCATTATTCCTGAGCAACACCAAAGTGCACGTGTCTCCATTGTCTAAATATGATTGACAAGAGTTTAAAGCTGAACTTACTTGAAGGTTGAGTTGACGGGCACGAGCACGAGTAAGAGGACCAGCTATAGGTTGTGTCGGAGAGGATGTAGGATATGTATCGCTGGTGGATGTAGGATATGTATCGCTGGTGTTGATGTCCTCATCAGTTTGTTTCGGTGCGAGATAAGTACACGATTTGTGCCTAATGCACCATACGCTAAGAAACTATTTTGGACGCACGCGATGGTACTCCTTGGTGAAAAGGCTCATGTGAAATCTTGGTTCTGTCTGTTTGGAGATAACGCTAATCTTGATGCAAGATAGGTGCACGAATTGCATCGAACGTACCATATGCTTAGAAATATATTTAGAAGCACCCAATAGAACTCCTAGATGACGTGTGTCATATAGAATCTCACTTCGGTTTCTTTGGAGAGAGTGTTTGTTTCGGTGCAAGATAAGTACACGGTTTGTGCCTAATGCACCATACGCTAAGAAACTATTTTGGACGCACGCGATGGTACTCCTTGGTGAAGAGGCTCATGTGGAATCTTGGTTCTGTCTGTTTGGAGATAGTTCTAATCTTGATGCAAGATAGGTGCACGGTTTGCATGGAACATACCATATGCTCAGAAATCAATTTGGACACACCCTATGGAACTGTAGATGCACCCGATGGAACTACTAGATGAAGTGTATCATATGGAATCTCGCTTCGGTCCAGTTGGAGATAGTATTAGTTTTGGTTCAAGATAGTTGCATGGTTTGTGCCTAGTGCACCATAGGCTCAGAAATCGTTGTGGAAGTTCCCGATGGTAGTCCTAGGTGAAGAGGCTCAGGTGAAAGCTCCGTTCGGTCTGTTTGGAGATTGTGCTAATCTTGATGAAACATAGGTGTACGGCTTGCATGAAACGTACCATATTCTCAGAAATCAATTTGGACGCACCCGATAGAACTCCTAGATCATGTGTGCCATATGGAATCTCGCTTCAATCTGTTTGGAGACAGTGTTAGTTGAGGTGCAAGATTGGTGCATGGTTGGCGCATAATGCACCATAGGCTCGGAAACCATTATGGAAGCACCCGATGATAATCCCAGGTGAAGAGGCTCAAGTGGAAGGTCAGTTCGATCTGTTTGGAGATAGTGCTAATCTTGATGCAAGATAGATGCACAGTTTGCATGGAACATACCATGTGCTAAGAAATCCATTTGGACGCATTCCAATAGAACTCCTAGATGACATGTGTCATATGGAATCTCGCTTTGGTCTGTTTGGAGACAGAGTTAGTTTTGGTGCAAGATAGGTACATAGTTTGCGCCTAATGCATGATAGGCTAAGAAACCATTTTGGATGCACTCGATGATACTCCTGGGTAAAGGGGCTCAAGTGGAAGCTCAGTTTGCTTTGTTTGGACATAGTGCTAATCTTGATGCAAGATAGGTGCACGAATTGCATCGAACGTACCATATGCTTAGAAATATGTTTGGAAGCACCCAATAGAACTCCTAGATGACGTGTGTCATATAGAATCTCACTTCGGTCTCTTTGGAGATAGTGTTAGTTTCGGTGCAATAGGTACATGGTTTGTGCCTAATGCACCATAGGCTAAGAAACTATTTTGGACGCACGCGATGGTACTCCTTGGTGAAGAGGCTCATGTGGAATCTCGGTTCTGTCTGTTTGGAGATAGTTCTAATCTTGATGCAAGATAGGTGCACGGTTTGCATGGAACATACCATATGCTCAGAAATCAATTTGGACACACCCGATGGAACTGTAGATGCACCCGATGGAACAACTAGATGAAGTGTATCATATGGAATCTCGCTTCGGTCCTGTTGGAGATAGTATTAGTGTCGGTGCAAGATTGTTGCATGGTTTGTGCCCAGTGCACCATAGGCTCAGAAATCGTTGTGGAAATTCCCGATGGTAGTCCTAGGTGAAGAGGCTCAGGTGAAAGCTCGATTTGGTCTGTTTGGAGATAGTGCTAATCTTGATGAAATATAGGTGTACGGTTTGCATGGAACGTACCATATTCCTAGAAATCAATTTGGACGCACCCGATATAACTCCTAGATCATGTGTGTCATATGGAATCTTGAATCAATCTATTTGGAGACAGTGTTAGTTTAGGTGCAAGATTGGTGCATGGTTTGCGCATAATGCACCATAGGCTCGGAAACCATTATGGAAGCACCCGATGATAATACTAGGTGAAGAGGCTCAAGTGGAAGGTCGGTTCGATCTGTGTTGGAGATAGTGCTAATCTTGATGCAAGATAGGTGCACGGTTTGCATGGAACATACCATATGCTAAGAAATCCATTTGGACGCACCCCAATAGAACTCCTAGATAACATGTGTCATATGAAATCTCGCTTTGGTCTATTTGGAGACCGAGTTAGTTTTGGTGCAAGATAGGTACACAGTTTGTGCCTAATGCATCATAGGCTAAGAAACCATTTTAGATGCAGCCGATGATACTCCTGGGTAAAGGTGCTCAAGTGGAAGCTCAGTTTGCTTTTGTTTGGAGATAGTGCTAATCTTGATGCAAGATAGGTGCACGAATTGCATCGAATGTACCATAGGCTTAGAAATATATTTAGAAGCACCCAATAGAACTCCAAGATGACGTGTGTCATATAGAATCTCACTTCGGTCTCTTTGGAGATAGTGTTAGTTTCAGTGCTAGATAGGTACACGGTTTGTGCCTAATGCACCATAGTCTAAGAAACTATTTTGGACACACGCGATGGTACTCCTTGGTGAAGAGGCTCTTGTGGAATCTTGGTTCTGTCTGTTTGGAGATAGTTCTAATCTTGATGCAAGATAGGTGTACGGTTTGCATGGAACATACTATATGCTCAGAAATCAATTTGGACACACCCAATGGAACTGTAGAAGCACCCGATGGAACTACTAGATGAAGTGTATCATATGGAATCTCGCTTCGGTCCAGTTGGAGATAGTATAAGTTTTGGTGCAAGATAGTTGCTTGGTTTGTGCCTAGTGCACCATAGGCTCAGAAATCGTTATCGAAGTTCCCGATGGTACTCCTAGGTATAGAGGCTCAAGTGAAAGCTTGGTTCGGTCTGTTTGGAGATAGTGCTAATCTTGATGAAAGATAGGTGTACGGTTTGCATGGAACGTAGAATATTTTTTAGAAATCAATTTGGACGCACCCGATAGAACTGCTAAATCATGTGTGTCATATGGAATCTCACTTCAGTCTATTTGGAGACAGTGTTAGTTTAGGTGCAAGATTGGTGCATGGTTTGCGCATAATGCACCATTGGCTCAGTAACCATTATGGAAGCACCCGATGATAATCCCAGGTGAAGAGTCTCATGTGGAAGGTCGGTTCGATCTGTTTGGAGATAGTGCTAATCTTGATGCAAGATAGGTGCACGGTTTGCATGGAACATACCATATGCAAAGAAATCCATTTGGACGCACCCTAATAGAACTCATAGATGACATATGTCATATGGAGTCTCGCTTTGGTCTGTTTGGAGACAGAGTTAGTTTTGGTGCAAAATAGGTACACAGTTTCCGCCTAATGCATCATAGGCTAAGAAACCATTTTGGATGCACTCGATGATACTCCTGGGTAAAGGGGCTTAAGTGGAAGATCAGTTTGCTTTTGTTTGGAGATAGTGCTAATCTTTATGCAAGATAGGTGCACGAATTGCATGGAACGTACCGTATGCTTCAAAATATATTTGGAAGCACCCAATAGAACTCCTAGATGACGTGTGTCATATAGAATCTCACTTCGGTCTCTTTGGAGATAGTGTTAGTTTCTGTGCAAGATAGGTACACGGTTTGTGCCAAATGCACCATAGGCTAAGAAACTATTTTGGACGCTGTGGGGGTATAAACCCCTATACCCTTACGGCTAGACTTGGGCCAGGAGGCTTGGCCCATTACGAGACAAGTTCGAGGCTTGATCCGACAGCTAGGAGTTTCACGCAAGGGAACAAGACGTGGAGATCAAGCAAGATTCTAGTCGGTTAGAATAGGAATTGATATCGAACTATCTATGGCAATTGTAACCGACTAGGATTAGTTTCCAGATCTGTAACCCTGCCCTCTAGACTATATAAGGAGGGGCAAGGGACCCCCCCTAGGACACATTATTCTCTCAATCCAATACAATCAGACGCAGGAAGTAGGTATTACGCCAACTCGGCGGCCGAACCTGGATAAAAAGCTTGTCCGTGTCTTGCGTCACCATCGAGTTCGTAGTTTGCGCACCGTCTACCGATAAACTACTACCGTGGGTATACCCCAAGGTAGACTGCCAACCAGCTTTCGTCGACAGTGGCGCGCCAGGTAGGGGGTGTGCGTACAACTTCCCCGGCGAACA
This sequence comes from Sorghum bicolor, assembly GCF_000003195.3. Classification (NCBI taxonomy): domain Eukaryota; kingdom Viridiplantae; phylum Streptophyta; class Magnoliopsida; order Poales; family Poaceae; genus Sorghum; species Sorghum bicolor. The sequence continues at coordinate 140,717 of NW_018396444.1, read as the reverse complement.
AGATGGTCATCGTTCCAGCTTCCGCGGCCGTGCCTGAAGGCCTCACGTTCACCGTCGGCCAGATCACGTGGACGACGCACGGCGGTGGTCTCACGACCACGGTTTCGGAAGAAACCCAGATCCAATCTGGGATGACGTCGCCTCCGATCACTCGGATGACGGCACCGAGCGCCCGACCATCACTCCCACGCTACAAGGGGAAGGAGGTCGACTGCTCGGATCTTCTCCAAGCACTTGATCGCGCTGATTCCAAGCTACTCGAAGCTTCCCAACTAGTAGATGGGATCTCGCGCCAGCCTGATCAAGCCGCTCTAACGGATTTTTTCAACTCCCACCGGCCAACTCGTGTCGTTACACACGAACGGCTGAGAACGTCTCTGACAATAACCTCAACTCCCTCAGGACGATTCGTCAAGCTCGAGGCTAACCCGGAGGAGGATTACCCATGTGGTCTGAACAACTCGGCCTCTCTCTACTCACGGCACGTCCAATCCCTTTTCAACAAGGCGGGTTGGCTGCCAAAACAGAACGGTCGACCAGCTCGTCATTACGTCAACATGGTAACGATCCGAGAACTACGGGACGGCCAGCCCTCCAGCACAAACTCGAGCACTGGTTCCGTCCCCACTGAGGTCATAAACTCCGAAGACGAGGACTACGACCTGGATTTGCCTTCGCATCCTCCGGGCTTCCCTCGTTTCCCGGTCTTTCCACCGCGGCGAGGAGACATTGTTTTCAATGTCAGCGCCGACGAGCCGGTCGTCGATGGAGAAACAGAAGAGCAGAGGCAGCTCCGCGAGCAGCGTAACGCCGATCGCGCCCGACGACACGCGGACGAGGAACGTCAAATAACGCTGCATAATCTCAGCGACGCTTTCGACATGGTCGGGGATCAGCCAGTTTACAAAACGCCAAGCGCCAACGTGGCTGTCGCCATGGCCAATTCAGATCGGCTCCCTGATACTCCCGAGTGCTAGGGCGTCCGAACCAGCGTTCGAGCACATCTGATCGCCGCAATGGGACAGACAGCCACTCTGCTCAAAAGAGCCCAACCCGCCTCCTATACGGAGGCCACCTCCGACCAGACTCACCGCAGCCGGACCTCACCGCAGCCCAGCAGGCACCACCGCAGCCGTTCTCCCGACAATCATCAAAAAGACTCACGGTGTGGCAATGGCGGTCGGGATGCTGGTGGTCGCCGCGGGCAGAATCATGGGCGTGGTCAGGAAGTAAACCAGCACAGAGATCTTCGATACAACATCCCTCCCAAAGACGCCCGAGACCGCATCAACAGGCGCGCCACGGATAGGGCAGTCCACGAAAACCTGCGTCGTATCGAATACGACGCAACACACGGCCCCCGGGCCTGAGGCAGTTCTCCTCACACCTCCGCCAGGTCGTGTGGCCCCGCAATTTCAAGCTCGAGAAACTCAAAAAATACGACGGCAAGGAAAATCTGAAAAACTGGATCACTCTTTATGAGATCGCCGTCCGATCAGCAGCAGGAGACGAGCATGTCATGGCCAACTACTTCCCAGTAGTCCTCGACCAGGCTGGTCACCAGTGGCTCCTTAGCCTGCCCGAGGACTCCTTCGACTCTTGGGAAGAGCTGCGCCAGGCTTTCATCGACAATTTTATCGCAACATGCTAGCAGCCTGGAAACAAGTACGACCTCGAAAGGATAAGGGACAGGAAAAACGAGCCTCTGCGCGATTACATCGGACGATTCTCGGATATGCGCCTTAAGATCCCGAAGATTTCCCATGACGAGGCTATATCTGCTTTCATCAAGGGGCTGCGCTTCCATGAAGCACTGAGGAATAAGCTGTTGCGCAAAAGGCCAACAACGATGGCCGAGCTCCTCGCCACGGCTAAAAATTACGCCGACGCCGACGACACAGAAAAACTCATCCGGGATGATGCGAGAGGTCCCGACCAGCCTCCCCGGCGAGATGATAGTCGCGGTCGTTTCGACAACAGGAACCACCGCCGTCCCGACAACCGTGATCACAGGGAAGGTTGGGATAGGCGGCGCGACAATCGCGACGATTTCAGAGGAAAGCGCCCCCGCGACCATGACCACGAAGTGAATACAGTCAAATGCCCCAACGGGCGGCGGGACTACCAAGAAGACTACAACAAAACATTGAAGGGACCGTGCCAACTGCATCCAAAGTCCAACCATACCATGGAAGAGTGCCGCGTCCTCAAAAACATTTACACACGATGGGCTGCCCGAGACGACTCCGCCAAAAAGAATGGGAAGCAAGACGGACGCGATCATGAAGATGAGGACGAGGACCAAGATAGGGACCCACGACACCAGTATGTCAGTCCCACCGACGTGGTCCACTCCATCTTTGGGGGCAAGGTCTCCATCAAATCTAAGCGTGAAAGAAAGCTATTAAAAAGAGCCTGCCTCAACATAGATAGCACGGACGGCCTGATCGCAGACCCGAAATTTCCTCCGTGGTCGCACAGGGAGATCTCCTTCAGCAGGAAGGATCAGTGGGCCGCTATCCTAGAGCCAGGTCGTTTCCCTCTAATCCTGGACCCTTGCATCAACAGCATCAGATTCGAGCGCGTGCTCGTAGATGGAGGAAGCTCCATTGACATCCTCTTCCGCAACAGCCTGCCCGCTCTCAAGATATCTCCGGCACAGCTAAAACCCTACGATGCTCAATTCTGGGGAGTCTTGCCAGGTCAGAGTTCAGTGCCCCTCGGACAGATAACATTGCCTGTCCAATTCGGCACGCCCGACCACTTTCGGACAGAGTTCGTGAACTTCATGGTCGCTGACTTCGATGGGACCTACCACGCCATACTAGGCCGACCATCGCTGACAAAATTCATGGCGGTCCCGCACTACTCATACCTGGTCCTCAAAATGCCTACGGAGAAAGGCGTCCTGACCGTCAGAGGCAATGTTTACACCGCATATACTTGCGAGGAAGAGAGCTTCAAGATCACCGAAGCGATTGATCTCTCGATCCGGATGGCAGAAACAGCAACCCAAGCCGCACAGCTACCTCCCGACCAGCTCCGACTACCCGAGCAGGAGACCGCCAGGAAGAATTCAAAATCCAAGGAGCATAAAGAAGTGCAACTGGTCGACGGCAGCCCCGAGAAGACAGCCCTCATCGGGGCCAACCTGGACCCCAAATAGGAAGACGCGCTCGTCAGGTTTCTAAGGGACAACGTGAGCGTTTTCGCATGGAAACCCGCAGACATGCCCGGCGTCCCGCGAAACCTGATCGAGCACTCCTTAAACGTCTCGAAGACCGCAAGACCAATCAAGCAAAAGCTGCGACGGTTCGCTCATGACAAAAAGGAGGCTGTTAGGACAGACATAACACGGCTTCTAGCAGCCGGATTCATAAAAGAAGTGTATCATCCCGATTGGCTCGCCAATCCGGTCCTTGTACGCAAAAAGAATAATGAATGGAGAATGTGCGTTGATTACACTGATCTCAATAAACACTGTCCTAAAGATCCTTTTGGTCTCCCTCGCATCGACGAGGTGGTCGACTCAACGGCCGGATGCGAACTCCTCTCTTTTCTAGACTGCTACTCTGGTTATCACTAGATCTCGCTAAAGGAAGAAGACCAGATAAAAACGTCTTTCATTACTCCTTTCAGCGCATACTGCTACACGACCATGTCGTTCGGACTCAAAAACGCCGGAGCCACCAATCAAAGGGCAATCCAGCAATGCCTCCACGACGAGATCCGCGATGACCTCGTCGAGGCCTATGTAGATGACGTCCTCGTCAAAACAAGGGATGCAAGCACCCTAATCGACAACTTAGACCGAACCTTTAAGGCGCTAAACAAGTACAAGTGGAAGCTTAACCCCAAAAAGTGCATCTTTGGCGTCCCTTCCGGTCTACTGCTCGGCAACGTCGTCAGCCGCGATGGCATACGACCGAATCCTTCAAAAGTAAAAGCAGTACTCGACATGCGACCACATAAAAATGTCAAGGATATTCAGAAGCTTACCGGATGTATGGCCGCACTCAGCCGCTTCATCTCAAGACTAGGGGAAAAAGGCCTCCCTTTCTTCAAACTCTTGAAGGCATCGGAAAAATTTTCTTGGACAGAGGAAGCCAACGCTGCGTTCACCCAGCTTAAGACTTTCCTCACTTCCCTGCCCGTTCTTACAGCGCCTCAGCCCAATGAAGACCTACTCCTTTACATTGCTGCAACCGACAGGGTTGTTTCCACGGCAATAGTGGTCGAGCGGGACGAGCCAGGACATGTTTACAAGGTCCAGCGACCCGTTTACTTCATAAGCGAAGTCTTAAACGAATCCAAGGCCAGATATCCACAAATACAGAAACTCATATACGCCATTCTAATAACATCGAGAAAGCTAAAGCACTACTTCGACGGCCATCGAGTCTTGGTAACCACCAGTTTCCCTCTCGGGGATATTCTGCGCAACAAAGACGCAAACGACAGAATTGTAAAGTGGGCAATGGAGTTATGCCCGTTCTCTCTGGAATTCCAGAGTCGCACCACAGTCAAGTCTCAAGCCCTGGTCGATTTCATTGCCGAATGGACAGACCTTAACGAAACTCCCGTTCCCGACGTCTCCGACCACTGGTCGATGTTTTTCGACGGGTCCTTGAACATCAACGGTGCCGGCGCTGGGATACTATTTGTGTCGCCTAACAAGGACAAGCTGCGTTACGTCCTTAGGATCCTCTTTCCGGCATCCAACAACGTCGCCGAGTACGAAGCATGCTTACCCGGCATCCGACTAGCCGTTGAGTTGGGAGTCAAACGCCTCTACGTCTATGGCGACTCCGCTTTGGTCATCAACCAGCTCAACAAAGAATGGGACGTGACCCATGAAAAGATGGATCTCTACTGCAAAGAAATTCGCAAGTGGGAGACCAACTTCTACGGCATAGAATACATCCACGTGGTCCGGGATAAGAACCAAGCAGCAGATGCGTTGTCAAAGTTAGGATCATCTCGGGCCCAGATCCCGCGGGGTGTTTTCGTCCAGGACATCCATGAGCCAAGCGTAGGCTCCACCCTGGTCGAAAAGCAACCTACAGAAACAATGCTCATAAACGATGGCACTCCGACAACCAGTGGTCGTGATTGGCGCACCCCGTTCATCAAGTACATATTGGACGGGTCAGGTTTTTAGGATAAAACAGAGAACGAGCGCCTCATTCGACGGTCAAGGAATTACATACTGGTGGACGGCAAACTTATGCGAAAAAACGCAAGTTCTGAAGTGCTGCTCAAATGCATATCCCAGGACGATGGCATCAAGCTCCTAGACAACATACATGCTGGATCCTGCGGCAATCATGCTGCCTCCAGAATGCTGGTCGGGAAAGCTTTCCGAGCAGGTTTTTATTGGCCAACCGCGGTCAGCGACGCAGAAAAACTGGTCCGACACTGTGAGGGATGTCAGTTCTTCGCTAAAAGGACCCACGTACCCGCTCACGAGATTCAAACTATCCCGTCGTCCTGGCCTTTCGCCTCCTGGGGGCTCGACATGATCGGGCCATTTAAACCGGCCCCTGGTAACTTCAAGTTCGTCTTCGTATTAATCGACAAGTTTTCAAAGTGGATTGAATACATGCCACTGGTCAAAGCAACCTCCGAGAAGGCTGTGGAGTTCCTCAATCAAATAATACACAGATTCGGGATCCCAAACAGTATAATCACCGACCTGGGTACTCAGTTCACTGGCACCACATTTTGGGACTTCTGCGATGACAGAGGCATAGTCATAAAATACGTGTCAGTAGCTCACCCACGGGCAAATGGCCAAGTTGAACGTGCAAACGGAATGATCATCGACGCCCTAAAGAAAAGGTTGTACACCGAGAATGACAGAGCACCTGGTCGATGGATGAAAGAGTTGCCGGCCGTGGTCTGGGGTCTCCGAACATAGGCTAGTCGAAACACCGGGGTGTCACCCTACTTCATGGTTTACGGCACCGAGGCAGTGCTGCCATCTGATATAACCTTCGGATCTCCAAGGATTGAAAACTTCGACCAGTCAACGGCCGACAACACCAGGGAACTCGAAATCAACTGCATGGAAGAAAAGCGTCTAAATTCGTGCTTTCGAACAGCAAAATATCTTGCGGCAATCAAACGATACCACAACAGGAACGTTAAGGACCGTTCCTTCGTGGTCGGCGATCTGGTACTCAGGTGGAAAACAAGCCAGGAAGGAATACACATGCTATCCACTCCCTGGGAAGGACCCTTTGTGGTCGTCGAAGTCACACGACCCACATCCTACAGATTGGCATATCCAGACGGAACACGCGTGCCTAACTCTTGGCACATAGACAAACTGCGCTGATTTTATCCATAAGTTCCAGTAACTTTTGCTTGTAAGTCTCTTATAGTTGGCAATAATAAAAGTTTTTTCTTTTTTGGCTATACTTTGTTTACACGCAGAGCTTTCGGCGAAGAACAACAATATCGTCTGCGATGGAAAATCTTAATGACCATGAATCAAACACAGTGACACGTCACTCAGACAACTTCACAGCGCTCAAAATAATAGTCATGACAAAAGCAAACTTTATTACAAACTTTACATACAAAGTTTACAATAAACACCCTAACGGGCGAACACTAGTCTACTCCTACAGACTATCCTACTAGCCTACTGCTCGGGCTGATCACCCGCCTGGCCCTGCTGCCCGGACGAAGGGGTCGGGGCCACCGGCGCCTGGCTGGTCGAGACCGCAGGCGTCGACCGCCCATCTCCCGCGATAGACGCGCCCGACATCTCCCTGGCCGACCTGTCCGAACCCGGCTGGTCGGGGGGAGTGGCCGTTCCGCATAGATTAATGTCGCCGATCACCGTCGACGACAAGTCCAGCGGACCACCCCGAAGCTCGTCCGCCTCCCGCGGGCCGACCTCCTTGGGATACCCCCTCTCCAGCCTGGTCAAGTCGACCAGAGGTAGTGGGTGCGCACCATGCTAAGGATATGCGCGCCAGCAAACTCCCCGGCGTCCTTCACGAACTGCTGAAGCCAGTCCCACGCCCGTTGTGCCTTTTCAACTGGCGTCAATCTCGGCGCGCGGGGCTGGCTCTCCGGGAGCTCGGGGCTGATCAAGTCCAGGACCAGGGATACTCCTTTCCAAATCTTACAACAATTGACCTTCCAGGAGTCCCGGTCCTTGACCAGCTCGTCCAGGTGCTTCTTGGCGTTCACTTTGAGCACTGAAAATCAAGCAAGATGTTATTTTCAACGAGCGATAAACGGCAGATAACGGGGCGGCACGTATTACCAGACAACTCCCGATCCTTCCGACCCAACTCCTCTCCTGCTTGGCGCTCGGCCTCCAGCGCACTGGCAAGCTCTTGGCTGAGCTGCTCCTTCTCCTGTCGAAGGCGTGCGACCTCCTCCTCCAAACCTACATGAATAGTCCTCTGGTCAGCGAAGTCAACCAACGCGACTACAAACAGCTGATTCGGAGTGCGAGACTAACCTTCTCGCTGCCGAAACTGATCGGCGAAGCGTCGGGTAAGCTCGAGACGGTGCTCTTCCTGAGCGCTCATCTCGGAAACTTTTTCTCCAACTTCCGACCGAAGCCGGTCCACCTTTGCGGCCAAGGCCTTGTTCTCGGCCACGATGCCTTCTATTTGGTCGAAGCACTGTTTCCGGTACTTCGCCATTTTCATCGCGCCCTACAAAGCGAATATATGTCGACCAAGCAAGACAACGCACAAAAATGTCCAGAAGTAGAAAGAATCACTTACCTTGACTTCGTCAACAAGACGTTTGGCCGCACGCTCCACCCTGGCGGCCTCTTCTGTCTCGGCAAGCTCCTCATGCCCGATAAAGTGGTCCCCGCGTTGGCGCCACACATATACGTGTTGGCGGCCATCATGGGGACGACCTTCAATCTCCTCCACCTCGTCGTTGGAGGCCGCCTGGGTTTCCTCGCCCGCTGCATCGCCACCGGTGGTGGTCGCAGGCATTACAGGCCCCTGGACCAGCCCCGGGGAGCCTGCAGTAGAAGTGGCTCCTGCCCGGGGCGGCGTGGGGACCTCCCTCCCTTCGACGGGGGGAGGGGTCGGGGCTCTGCCCTCCTCTTCTGTGGCGTTACTCGGGGGAGGCATCCCCGTAGCCTCCTCGACCCTTGTCGGGCTGCTCGCCGTAGGCTGTGCGGCGGCCGGGAGCTCCTCGGTGCTCTCAGGCACGGCTGCAGCCGCAGGCTGGTCCGCGGTCTGCGGCGCCGCGTCCTCAGCAGCACAAGCAGGCTCGACCACCCCCTGGCCGGCGAGGTGATCGGGGTTGACATCCGACGCCGCGCTAAAACAGCAAAGTACTATCAAAAAAAAGATCGCCAAAATACGTAAGTCGAACACTTACAGGTCTGAACGACAGTGGGTCGCGGTGAATCTCCTCCTTGCCCGGCCGGTCGGCACCTGCGCCCCCATCTCGACAACGCGCGGAGCAGGAGGGTCGCTGGCCACCCGATCAGTAGTGGCCGGCGCACTGTCCGGGCGGCTACGAGGTCGTCGGACTAGCGACGGTGCGGCCTCCTCCTCGTCGTCGTCGTCGTCGGTGATCCGGACGAGCCAACGACGCTTCGGCGCTTGGCTGCTCTCCGCTGGCAGCGTCGGCGCAGGCGAAGGATCCGTCGCCATTGGCCTTTTCCCCGCCACTCTATCCTCGGTGGTCGGGACGGGTCGGGCCTGCTCCTCCTCACTGCTGGTGTACCGAGTACACCGAGCAGCGTCTTCTTCTGGCGGATCTTCCCCCGCAGGATTCTCCATCCCGGGTGCCAGTGACACATACACTGTACACCGGTCAACATCTCCGATCTGCAAAAGTAACAAAGACAAGTTGGCAACTGACAATAGCACATGCTAAGGAGAAATAAGCAGTAAGATACCTTAGGTGCTGGTCACCCCAACTTGAAGGCTTGCACCCGATCACTTCAACGGACGAAGCCTCCGTCCGCGAAGTTGAACAGCTCGTTCAACAACTGCTGCACCTCTGCCTTCTCCAAGACCTCAGGACGCATCCTCGTCGGGTCCATGCTTCCGGCATACTCGTACGCCGAATGCACCCTCTTCTGGCAAGGCATCACTCGACGACACACAAAATTGCTGACCACGCCTAGCCCGTCCAAGCGCGACCAGTCGATCAGCTTCATAAGGTCTGCCACTTGACCGTCGAAATCTGGGCGATCGGTCCAGCTTACCCTCTTCTCGGGGATGTATCCCACGTCGCAGAATGTGGAGCTGCCCGGTTCCTCCCTGATGTAGAACCACTTCCTGTACCATTCAGTCAGGGAAGTGTTCCATGGACAGTGCAGATAGCGGTTCTTCATCCCGTCGCGAAGGTTGAGGTATACTCCACCTGCAACCTTGGAGCCTCCAACTGCTCCCTTCTTTCTTAGACAAAAAAGATAGCGAAAGAGATCGAAGTGCGGTTCTATGCCAACATAGGCCTCGCACAAATGGATAAAAGTAGAAATAAGAAGGATTGAGTTCGGGTGCAGATTGCAAATCCCGATCTCATAATACAAAAGAATACCTTGAAGAAAAGGATGAACAGGCACCCCAAAACCCCGCTTAAGGAAATCCTCGAACACGACGATCTCACCGGCGCGGGGGTCGGGTTAGCTCTCTCCCTCCGGTGCCCTCCAGCCGCCGTGCTCCGGGCTGTGCAGTAGCCCCATGTCGACGAGGTCACCGAGGGACTTTGCGGTGCTGCGGGATTTCTTCCATTCCTTGGCCATCAGCTCGGCCCTCTTCTTTGACTCGCTCTTCGCCATTGGAGGTGCGGAAGTGGATTCGAGTTAGGAAGGCGTAGGAGATTGAAGGAGGCAAGAGCGGAAGGTTTGAAGGCAATGGCAGGGTAAGCAGTACAGGAGAAACTGTCGAGCTCTTATAAACCACAACTCCACCCCTCACACTTCCCGCATTCTCGGGAAGTGGGCGGGCCATACGGTGGACGCGATGTTTCGGTTTTCAATGATTATCGACAATTAATGCGGTGGAGTTTTCGTGCAAATTAATGGTTTCCTTTTCTCAAACCGCGCAAAGGGCGGCCGTACAATTGCCAGGCGCAACTTTTCAAGCACCCATCTGACATCCCGTCAGGAGGTCTCGTCACGTCAACTTTTTTGTGGAAAAGTTTTTTCAAAACAAGCAGACAAAAATGGTAGAGAGTCAACAATCCGGGGACTGCACTGACCACCGAGCACTTGATGCTCGGGGACTGGTCGTCCAGTCTATCAACTCAGAACCTCAAAGACTGCACCGACCACCGAGCACTCGATGCTCGGGGACTGGTCGACCAGTCTATCAACTCGAAACTTCAAAGACTGCACCGACCACCGAGCACTCGATGCTCGGGGACTGGTCGTCCAGTCTATCAACTCGGAACTTCAAAGACTGTACCGACCACCGAGCACTCGATGCTCGGGGACTGGTCGTCCAGTATAGCAACTCAGAACTTCAAGGAGCGCACCGATCAACGAGCACTTGGTGCTCGGGTACTGGTCGTCAGATTTGTTGACTGCTCCGGCCACCGAGCGCTTGATGCTCGGGGACTGGTCGCTTAGTTTGTTAATTTGGAAATCAGCAAGCTGAACTGTTTGCTGACCATTGTACACCCGGGGACTGATTGACCAGCTCGTCGAATTGCAAATTCTATGGTAAATGAGCATGAGATGCTCGGGGACTGGATAATTCCGGTTTTTTAGACCTTGCTATAAGGTTCATACTTCGCCTTCCAGCAAGCTCGGGGACTACATCGGTACGATGCATCTAGCGATGCATCTCACATTCAAAACAGCTTTGAAGATTCTTCTTTGGATCCTGGCACCACGTGACTACGTCACCTGCTACCAGGCTCGGGGACTAAGTGGGCACACTTCACCTTGCGGTGAACTTGCTTGTCTTTTTGATGGACCGTACTTTTCAGGAAAGTAAAGTGGGCACACTTCACCAAAAAAGGAATATTTTTTCTCAAGAGCACCATGTATTCTTCGAACAATTGGCTTCTTCGACGATGAAGTTAATTGGATGCTTTAGGATTTGTTCAAACTGTTGACGCAACTATTTGGGCAATTTTCATAATGATTAAAGATATTAAGTTTCATTGGTCGAAGAAGCTCAAGACGGCGTGTTACTTCACAATACATGGTGCTCGGGGACTAGCTGTGGGGGTATAAACCCCTATACCCTTACGGCTAGACTTGGGCCAGGAGGCTTGGCCCATTACGAGACAAGTTCGAGGCTTGATCCGACAGCTAGGAGTTTCACGCAAGGGAACAAGACGTGGAGATCAAGCAAGATTCTAGTCGGTTAGAATAGGAATTGATATCGAACTATCTATGGCAATTGTAACCGACTAGGATTAGTTTCCAGATCTGTAACCCTGCCCTCCGGACTATATAAGGAGGGGCAAGGGACCCCCCTAGGACACATTATTCTCTCAATCCAATACAATCAGACGCAGGACGTAGGTATTACGCCAACGAGTTCGTAGTTTGCGCACCGTCTACCGATAAACTACTACCGTGGGTATACCCCCTAGGACACATTATTCTCTCAATCTAATACCTGGATAAAAAGCTTGTCCGTGTCTTGCGTCACCATCGAGTTCGTAGTTTGCGCACCGTCTACCGATAAACTACTACCGTGGGTATACCCCAAGGTAGACTGCCGACCAGCTTTCGTCGACAGATGCACACAATGGTACTCCTTGGTGAAGAGGCTCATGTGGAATCTTGGTTCTGTCTGTTTGGAGATAGTTCTAATCTTGATGCATGATAGGTGCATGGTTTGCATGGAACACACCATATGCTCAGAAATCAATTTGGACACACCCGATGGAACTACAGATGCACCCAATGGAACTACTAGATGAAGTGTATCATATGGAATCTCGCTTCAGTCCAGTTGGACATAGTATTAGTTTCGGTGCAAGATAGGTGCATGGTTTCTGCCCAGTGCACCATAGGCTCAGAAACCGTTGTGGAAGTTCACGATGGTACTCCTAGGTGAAGAGGCTCAAGTGAAAGCACGGTTCGGTATATTGGAGATAGTGCTAATCTTGATGCAAGATAGGTGTATGATTTGCATGGAACATACCATATTATCGGAAATCAATTTGGACGCGCCTGATAGAACTCCTAGATCATGTGTGTCATATGGAACTTTGCTTCAATCTGTTTGGAGAGAGTGTTAGTTTAGGTGCAAGATTGGTGCATGGTTTGCGCATAATGCACCATAGGCACAGAAACCATTATGGAAGCACCCGATGATAATCCTAGGTGAAGAGGCTCAAGTGGAAGGTCGGTTCGATCTGTTTAGAGATAGTGCTAATCTTGATGCAAGATAGGTGCACGGTTTGCAAGGAACATACCATATGCTAAGAAACTATTTTGGACGCACGCGATGGTACTCCTTGGTGAAGAGGCTCATGTGGAATCTTGGTTCTCGGTGTTTTCCCCACGGGGGGTCACACCAACGAGTGAATTTGTATGCGTGCTTCCCTTTCCCAGATGTTGATGCAAAAAGACACAAGGATTTATCCTGGTTCGGGCAAGAGAAGGCCCTACATCTAGCGGGGGGAGAGAGTTTGTATTATTTTGAACCTAAGTGCTTGTACAGGGGCGAATACAAGCGTGGTATGGAGTGTGGAGACTCCTCTATGTGTGGCTGTGGTGTTTCGTGATCTGTGTTCATTCCCGGGTCTCCCCTTTTATATCTCCAAGGAGAGACCTAGGGTACATGTATAGGTGACAGAGTAGGGGTCGATAGAGGCATGGCGCGCTGACCTACTCGAGGCCTCCGTACCGGCGTGGTCTCGAGCCGTCCCGTCCTGGTAGCTTGATGATGATTACGCGTGCCCTCACATCCCGCTCTGTACGCCGTCTTGGGCCGGTTTGTCCGTTGCACGCTTGTACGTCATGGCGGCTGATACGTCAGAGTGGTGGCAGTGCCGTTAGTCGACGCCCAACCCTTCTTCGGGAAGGAAACATGTCCGGTCGAGGGTCGGACGCCCCGTAGCGCCTTGCTATCCAGAGTATTGACTTTTGGCATCTCGAGAGGGTCCTGACTAGACGTTTCGTCCCTGCTTCCTGCGTCCTGACACGCTCTGGGTCACTTGGTGGGGAAGGCTGCAAAAAGAATGACGAGACGGGTGCCTGTTCCCTATCACGCTTCCCGTGACTGGCGTGTTAGGTGGGGATGCGACAGGTGCATTAAATGCTCTGGCACCCGCGCGTGTGTCAGGCGGCGGGCGGCGCCCTTGCGCTCGATGCTCGCCGACTCGCTCGAGCTCGTTTCCGTATTCGACGGTAGTTGGCGCTCGAGCCCTGCTTGATTCGCTCGACGCCCTTTCCGTCTTCGATGCTGGGGTCGTCGATGATTATACGCGTGATTGTGTAGAGCGTCGAGTTGGGGATCTCGACTTTCGTACGGATGATCTCGTTATGTACATCAGTTGGGATACCCCTTACTGATATCCTCGACAGTAGCCCTCGGGTCTCTATTTGAGCGCTGGTGCTCAAGTGGAGACTTCATTTTGTGGTCCAATTTCTGTGGGGGTGCGCGAGCGACCCCGCGGGGGTAGCCCCCGAGCCCTTGGAGGATTTTGTGACTCCTCCGAGGGTTATGTTACCTAATTCACAGAAACGCTGTCGACACCAGTGGCGGAAGATTCTGATCGGCTCGCTTTGCGTGGGGGTTTCGACGTACTCTCGATAGAGCGAGCGTCATCCACCCTTGAATTGAGTTCCTAACGGGTAGTCCAAGTGAGAACCCGTGCCCCTTTCGAGGGGGTCGGCTGTAGCCCGGAGGCGTTCTCATAAAGCGGGGTCGACGTGGTCGGGGATACTGGACTCGTTCGATAGAGTCCAGCGGCTCGATGCCTCCCGTCGGGGGATTCCTCTCGACTCTCTCGACCCTACCTCGGACATCCCCAGCGAGTTCTTGAGGCGGGCCTTGGTTTTCGACCACTCGCCGGGCATCCCTGACTCTGGCGCTCGAGATCGGCTGTCGAACCCTTCTGGTGGGCCAGCCTATGACCTCTCGAGGCTTCTGTGTGTGCGTTCCTTGGCTTACAAGGGAAGGTAGAGGTCATGGCGATTCGCCTTTCTGCCCGTTGGGCGCGTCTTTTCAGGCGAGAGACGTTGCAGCGCTGTACCGACGTAGAATTCGGAGCGCCCCGTCTGTGAGGAGGAAGAAAGGACCGCTAGGCAGCGCATTTATGGGGGGGGTTACCTCTTTTATCGGATCTGTCCGTTGGTGGACCGCGGCCTATAAATATCTCGTTGCATCGCCGGCATTATCCCTTCCGCCTTCCGCCCTTTTTGCCTTTGCTCTCTTGCAATCTGAGTTCTCTTGCCATCTTACGCACGCGTGCACCCTCTCGAGCAGTCGCGAACCTGCCATCCTTCCAGCCAAGATGCCTGTGAGGCTCATCGCTGCCGACGACTGGCGCCCGTCGTCGATGACGGAGCGCCGGTTGCTAGAGCTTGAGAGGGAGGGACTCCTGCGCCACCGCACCTCGCTGTCGTCGCCGTAGTGGATTGCGCCGCAAGCGGACCACAGGGAGCCCAGGCCGCCCAATGGCTACGTTGTGTCGTTTGCCAAGTTCCACCGCCACGGCCTGGGCGCTCCTCCGAGCCGCTTCATGCGGGCGCTCTGCCTCCATTACGAGGTGGAGCTCCAGCACTTCTCCCCAAACGCTATCACCGTCGCGGCGGTCTTCGCCGCGGTGTGTGAGGGCTACTTGGGGATGATGCCCCACTGGGAGCTGTGGCTCCACCTCTACAGGGGTGAGCTCTTCAACGCCCCCACCGGGACCACCGGCATGAGGAAGCCTGTGCGGGCGGGATGCCTCAACCTCGTGCTGAAGACGGGGAAGGCGGAGAGGCCGCGCGAGTACATCTCGGTGGGATTATCGACAAACCACGCCGGATGGGACTCTCACCGGTTCTACTTGAGGAACGATGACGATCTCCTACCCGCCTACACCGGGCGTCTGATCACGGAGCGTCCGGAGAACTGGACGTATGACCTCGTTCAAGCTCATCAGTCTCGGCTCGACCCCCTCCTCGACGCCGTGAAGAAGCTGCGCTTGGAGGGCTTGACCGCCGCTCTCGTCCTCTCGGCCGTCCATCACCGGAGAGTTCTCCCATTGATGTCTCGGCCGCTGAGGATGGACGAGATGAGCCCTGGCATCTTGTCTCGGGACCTCGAGGCGTGCCGGATGTCCAACGAGGCTCCGGCGGACGACGAAGTCGCGGCCCGGGTCAGGGCCGCCATTGCCGGTGATTTTAAGCCGGAGCACGTTAACGGCTTCCCCATGAGGCCTGATGCGGGCTCGATCGATCTGGTATGCTCTCTTCTCGTGCATAGCTTTGATTCTGGATTTCTTTCTATCCCTTTTCTAAGCCTACCTTTGTTTTAGCAGGGACAGATTGATGTCCGGTCCTCGAGGCCTCCAGTAAAGGAGGATGAGGTCGACCGTGACAGACGGCGCTAGTCCGCCGAGAAACTGAAGTCCACCAAGGACTCTGAGAAGAAAGGGAAGAGGAAGAAGAACCTCGACCGCCAAGCGTTAGAGGCGCGTCGAGCCAAATCCAGGCAGAGGGGGGAGCCTGAAGAAGAATCCCCTAGTGAAGATGATGGCGGGGACGGTGATGACGACAGCGACGATTCTGAGGATATGGCGTCTCGCCTCGACCGGATCCTCTAGGGTCCGTCTCGAGGCGACGTCCCGCGGATGGGAGCGCCAAAGGAGGGGCTAGGCGGATCTCACCGCCCCCGTACTGACACCCCTCCTGTGCCCACGACCAGTCAGGCCGCCCCGCGCCCCCAACCTCCCCCTGCGCCAAAGGCGGGTGGCCAAGCTAAGCCCCAGGCGACGGGGCCGTTGACGACCCGCGGTCGCGCCGCGGCCTCCGAGAAGGGAGAGACCGGCTGCCGGAGCGCCAGTCCTGGCACCCGCCAGGCGGGAGTCACTGGGCCAAGGCCTACGCCTGCTCTCGAGGGGCCCGGGGCCTTGACGCGGGGTGGTTCGAGGCCCACTGGTCGAGGTACCGGCAGGCGAACCGTTCTTCCTGTGGGGTAAGTTCTTCGACGTTGTGATTTTTATTCTCCTGATTCTTCGCGTTTTCTCGTATAACGGTTTTCTTTATGTCCGTCCCTCTTTCCTCTGATTGAAGCGGACGCTCGAGCAGGCCCAGCCTTCGATGGCAAAACGGCTCAAGGTGGGAGCGGGCTCCAAGGACACAGGTTAGCAGCTTATTCATGGGATTTGTGTCGTCCTTACGTCAGCCATTATAGCGGCTGACCTTTGTTTTTCATTTTACAGGCTCCTTCGACCCTCAGCTACCGACCGGCACCGAGAGCGCCCCACCTCGTCCCCCAGTGAGTGATCCTGCCCCGTCGTCGCCAAAACAAACTGAGGCGCCCCGGCTCCAAGGGCAGGAAGGAGCCCCCGAGCCTCCCCGATCAGGGGTCGAGGGGGATCCCATTACCATTAGTGATGGTTAATAAGAACGAGGGTGTCCCGATCTTTCGGTGGAGATGGATAACTTTAATCTCTCTGGAGCGACGTTCACGATCCGACTACAACCGTCCAAGGACGCTGCGCCTTAGCGATCGATACACCAATTCCAGCAGTTGATCACGATCTTGTTGATCACGACCAACTAAACCACTAGGGTAATTCCTGCACGCAATCGAAGAACATGCAAGAACAGATAGAACAGGCACTCAATTGCCAAATAATACAAGAAGGATCTGATATGAATCACGATAACAATATGGGGTTTTGAATCAAGTAGAACGGATGGTCTAGTCGACACATGCGTCTACAAGGAAGCAGCAATGGCTAAACTTACAACAAAACAAAACCCCCTTGTGTCTCTCTGGCTGTAGAAGCCTTTATGTACAAGAGAGAGCAACCAGAGTGTGCGGTGCCAATCCCTCGACTCACTAAAAACAAAAGAAAACAATAATATCCATATCATGCATGCATGGAGTTTCTTATTGAATGAAGCTGTCCATAGAAATGTCTCTGGAGTAACTCGACGATTGCGGCCGCCTCATTATAGATATGGACATGGGACTGGATCCATGTGAAAATAGACTTCATAAGCTTTCCACCGTGTATTTGAACATCAAAATCGGTCACCGTATGTAGTCTTGGTGGCCACCACAAGTTGAGACCCTTCTGCAGTCCAAATTTAGCCCATCGTGAATATGCTTCCTTGTGGTTCCTCCTCATTATTCTAGATAGTTGAGTTATCATGCATATGAATCTGAGGCATGGATGTATTGATGGTGCTCATGTCCTCATCATCCTCCCCTTCTTGCTTTTGAGTCGTCCTCGACTCAAGCTTGTCCTCTTCTATTGATGGTACTCATGTCCTCATCATCCTCCCCTTCTTGCATTTGAGTCGTCCTCGACTCAAGCTTGTCCTCTTCTCCCAAGTAGGGCATAATGGTCCCCAATCAACTTCATTCACCATCCATAATGGTCCTCTTCTCCCAAGTAGGGCATAATGCTCAATATGCAATCAAATATTCTCCTGATCCATGTAAGTATTACGGAGCAGGTGATGTCCTCATCATTCTCCCCTTCTTGACAGCAAACCGTCCTCGGTTTAATCATTGGTGGAGCATGTGTTGTCAGAATTGATGAACCTTGCTCTCCTGCTTGATACTTGCCCTGTTCCATCATAAGAAAACTAGGCAAACCCGCCATGACATGGTTATGGTTATTGCACACTTCTAGTTGGTCATATTGTTTCACAATAAAAGGAGATTTTATGTTTGAATAAATGTAAATTCGGTGTACCATATACTCCTTTGCATAATTATATTTGCCAATTGCATGAAAACTAACATTGGAAGAGCATGACATTCAAATCTAGAAAACTGATTATTCTCTAAATAGCTAAGCTCACAAAGATCATCGAATTCAATGTACCCCATTATATGTAAAGATGACAACAATTGAGATTCTTCATTTTCATTTACAATATTAATAACATGCTTGAATTCGACACTCATTGATTCAGAATTCTTTTCTTTGTATACTAGTTGTGGCATGGATATAGGTGATGCACTATTGCACAACTCTTCTTTGTCACTAGGAACATCAGGAATATCGAAGTTTGACAAAGGAAAATTAGTAATTGGTTCCATAATTGTTTTCTCTAAGTTAGCAGCATTAGTGGACAAATGCAGCTCATCTAATGCAAGGTCACCTTGATTTATGTTACCACCATCTAATTTACCTTTGATGCTGTGTTGAAATGGTGTGGGTGCAGCTAGATTTACGCTCTCTTTAAATGACTCATCTAGTATCTCAAGTTGCACGCTTTCCATGTGTATGTTGTCTTCTTGTTGCTGCAAATTGTTAGTAATAGGAGAGACACGTACTTCTATAATACTTGCGAGATCCCTTTCTAACTCACAGGCAAGATCAAACAATTCATCAAAGGTGTTATAATACTTATCAACAAGAATGTTCTGAATTTCTACATTAAGACCTTGCAGAAATCTATGTTCCAAAAGTTCATCAGTTTCTTCTAATCCACATCGCAGCACACACAATTTTAGTTTATCCAAATATTTCGCTACGGTTTTGTTTTCTTGCTTTATAGATTGTAGTTTTTCAAACAAAATTTCAGAATAGTACTCAGGGACAAAAACATCTCTAAAATGTCTTTTCACATATTTCCATGTTTGAGGAGCTTTATGAAATCTACAAAGGTATTTCCATGAACTCAAAGCATACTCAGTAAGAACACTGGAAGCAACTCTAATCTTTTGGCTTTCAGATAGATTATGCTTTTTAAATTCATTGTCTACATTTAGCTCCCATTTAATATATGCATGTGGATCACAATTTCCTTCAAAATAAGGTAATGCAGATTTTATTTCATCTAGCAAAACATCATATACCTCATGAGTGCCATACTTATCACTTGCCACACCTTTAGCAAAGTGATGTGAACATGCAATCTGATTATCGCTTGTTTCTACATGGATTCCTGCCATGATTAGAACAAAACAAGAGACATACGCAATAATCTTTATGCTCCCATCAACTACAAGGATGTGGTTGTTGTAATTATTTCGCTCTCACCCTATGCAAACAAGTTCTCACAAGTTCTCACCAAGCGAAACAGGAGGTGGCAGGAACCAACAAGTCAGAAAACCTAGAAAATGGTGTATCAACGCTGCAGCAACAACACTTGTCAAGTTGTAGTCTGATATGTGGAGTTATAGGATGGCTCTATATATTACACAAGGAAGTACTAGCACCACATTAGTCACAAAAGCATGTTGAGAAATCATTCAACGGTGGCACTGTGCTGGTCCTAGGCTAGACCGTGCTAGAGACGCGAGCCTAGGCACAAATGAAGTCACAATATCGCAAGAATAATAAGAACAACAAGAGATAACTTCCCTTCTTTTCCTCTTCCTTTCTTTTCTTTCCTTTTTTTCTTTTCTTTCCTTTTTCTTTTCTTTTTTTTGATATTTTTTTGTTTCTTTCTGTTTTTTTTCCTACTTTGCTCAACTAAAATAAATCAGAATTTTGATGGATTAGATTTCAGAAAACACACAATGTCTTTAGTGTAACAAAAATACAACTAGCAGATTATGATTGTGATATGATGCTGCAGTAACACTGATTGCAACGGGGATGAGAAAAATAGAATGTGAAAGAAGAGTGGAGGAGAGGCAAAAGGATGCGCATGAAGTGGACAAGGATGCAATGTTCTAAAATTAGATGCCCAAGAGTGGAATGAATCTAGTGGTTGCAATAGGACGCTGATTAACAATAGGATGCTGATTATAGAATGTGCAAGAGCGCTTACAATAGGATGTATGAATGGAAGAAAGGAACATGCAGGTGGCAGTGAGTAAGAATAGGTTGCTCACGGGTGGAAGTGAAAACGTGCATGCAATGGCCCAAAAATATAGGGTGCGCATGAGTGAAAAGAGAGTGGTGGATGGAGTTTACACGGTGCCCAAGTAGGGTGGTGATGGTAGCTCAGATATATAGTGTAGTCCAAATGTATATGGTAAGAGTGATTGCAGCGGAGATTATACGATGGGCAATGACTAAACCGTGACAAAAACTCAAAACTCTAAAAGTCTAAACCCAAGACCAGCAATTCGACTCGACCGATGTAAATCAAACACAACTTGCCTGAACTAAGTAGTACTAGTAAAAGGCTCAATGGGTCTATAGGATGTTGGGAATGAAACTAAAATTTTTTGGCTTTTCCGTACTATAGGAAAAAAATTGCAAACTAAAATCTCTCACCAATCAAACCTTGCTCTGATTACCACATAATAAGAACAAGGGTGTCCCAATCTTTTTGGTGGAGATGGATAACTTCGATCTCTCTGGAGCGACGTTCACGATCCGACTACAACCGTCCAAGGACGCTGCGCCTTAGCGATCGATACACCAATTCCAGCGGTTGATCACAATCTTGTTGATCACGACCAACCAAACCACTAGGGTAATTCCTCATGCAAGAACAGATAGAACAAGCACTCAATTGCCAAATAATACAAGAAGGATCTGATATGAATCACGATAACAATATGGGGTTTTGAATCAAGTAGAACGGATGGTCTAGTCGACACATGCGTCTACAAGGAAGTAGCAATGGCTAAACTTACAACAAAACAAAACCCCCTTTTGTCTCTGGCTGTAGAAGCCTTTATGTACAAGAGAGAGCAACCAGAGTGTGCGGTGCTAATCCCTCGACTCACTAAAAACAAAAGAAAACAATAATATCCATATCATGCATGCATGGAGTTTCTTATTGAATGAAGCTGTCCACAGAAAGGTCTGTGGAGTAACTCGATGATTGTGGCCGCCTTATGGACATGGGACTGGATCCATGTGAAAATAGACTTCATAAGCTTTCCACCGTGTATTTGAACATCAAAATCGGTCACCGTATGTAGTCTTGGTGGCCACCACAAGTTGAGACCCTTCTGCAGTCCAAATTTAGCCCATCGCGAATATGCTTCCTTGCGGTTCCTCCTCATTATTCTAGATAGTTGAGTTATCATGCATATGAATCTGAGGCGTGGATGTATTGATGGTGCTCATGTCCTCATCAATAGTTCTAGCGGCGACGGGACCTCGAGGGACGCCCATCCCATGGATGAGGAGGCCCAGACTTCTCTCGTCGTGGGACGGACGCCCTGGCCTGCCGGGCTTCGCTCCCTCGAGGAGCAGAAGAAGAAAGAAGAGGCGGAGCGCGAGCAGGAGACGCGGCGACAGCTGCAGGAGCAGGACCGCCGACAAGAGCCGCAGGAGCTCGTGGAGCAACAGCAGCAGCAGCAGGGGGGCCAAGAAGAAGGACCGCTCGAGCCCCCTCCTCACAGTCCGCCCCAACCGGTACCACCGGCGCCGCAAGAGCCCGGAGACCAGGAAGAGGGTTTGCCGGTTTTCGGCCCTCCAACCCCAGCATGGCTCCATCCAGGGGCACCCGCCGCGATCCCAGCAGAGTCGGGGCGGGCGGACGGTGTGGTGGCGCTTGCCTGCATGATGCGCACCCCCGTCGACCCCGAGTCCGAGATCCGGGGGACGATCTACGGCATGGACGGAATCGCCCCAGGGTTCCTCCGGGAGCGTCGGGCGTGGGAGGACCGCATTCCCGCCGAGGAGGATGAGGCTGGGACATCGGGTAGTCAAGATGGCACCTGGAAGACAGTAGACGATGACGGGCGGTTCCCCTCACTCATCGACTTGTTTCTGCGCCACGGGGGGTCCCTCGAGACCGTCGAGAACCTCATTCGCGGTGTCAAGGCACGAGCTGACCAAGAGATAGAGAACTGGTGTCCCGATCGGATCCGCATTCGGGCTTCCACCGATCTGTTTGAGCCCAACATCTTCCTGGACGATCGGAAGGAGGCTGAGAAGTGGGAGCATGTCGAGGAGTTCCGCCTCTGGATGAAGCACGTGGTGAGGCTCCTGTCAGACATTGTGAACAACGGGCTCGGGCCAGCTTACTTTGTAAGTCTCCTAGTCTTTCATTCTTTAGGGAACTTGTTGGTTTTGGGTTCTAACTGTTCGATCATCGATTCACAGGACCTGAAAGAGACATCCCGTATCAAGTCAAGCTTCATTCATGCCACTAGGGGCGGCTGGGAGCAGCTCCCCCTCCTCAAAGACCAACTCCTGGAGTCGCAGGAGAAACTCCTCAAAGCCTATAAAGATCTCTTGGCGCTTGAGGAGGAGAAGAAGGAGAGGGAGGCTGCCCTGGCCGAGGGTTGAGAGGCCTCGAAGAAGGCTGTGGAAGAGGCCGTGCTACTGAGGGAGCGGGCTCTGACGGTCGAGGAGGCTGCGTCTAAAGCCCGGGAGGAGGCCCTGTCCTACAAGAACGTCGTTGCTGATCTGGACAAGGAGAAGGGCCTCCTCAAGACTGACTTGGACTCCCTTCGAGAATCATTCCATAGGATGAAGGTGGAGCATGTGAACGGCTAGATCGCTAGGAGCGCCGCGGAAGAAGCAAAGAAGAAGGCCCTCGAAGACCTCGAGGCGGAGCGGGCTCGATCCCGCAGACACTCTGACGACGTCGAACGTCTGAAGGGAGAGCTGTTGGAGAAGAGTGGAGCCATTGCTCAGGCTGGCAAGGCGATCGAAGATCTGCGTGTTGCCAACACTGAGCTGGCACGCTCCAACAGAGAGATCGAGAGGGCCAACACCAAATTAGTTGGCGAGAATACGGCCCTAGAGGAGAGTGTTCGTGGTACATTTCTATTGTCGGATTTCTTTTTGAGGTGTGCTCGGTTTTATCTAAAGTTTTTTGCGTTGGCATTCATAGGGCTTAAAGACGAGCTTTTGGCCGCCCAAGTCGAGGCTCGCAACACCCAGGCCCAGCTCGAGGGGGAGGTTGCTTTGAACCGTCGACTGCGGACGGTGATAAGCGATCTCTCGACCTCTTGGGAAGTCGAGCCCATGGACGAGTCGAAGGAGGAGGCTCGAGGCGACGCGCTGGTCGATCAGCTGTGCTACTTAGGCGCGACGCTGAGAGATTGGGTGCGTGACGCTCTCCATGTCGGGGTGAAGCGGGCAATGGCGGTTGTTTTCTCGGGCTTTTCCTACGATATGGAGGTGGTGTCTCATGGCTTTGTTACCGACATCTCCAAGACCGACGCGGAGAACGAGGAGAGGCTCCACGCCTTGATCGACGACGCGGAGGCTCCTGGGGAGAGGCTGGCCAAGCTATTTGAGCCCGAGGTACTTCCCCCTGAGACTAGCTCAGGCGCAGGCGAGGGTGGTGAGGACCGCGATGCGAACTAAGGCCTGCGAGCCTGCTTTGGGTGCCTGGGGCCCCTTGTATAGTACTTTGTTAACTTTTCTTTAAGTAATATAATGTCTTTAAGTGGTTTGTTAAATGTTTGTCTGTCTTTCCTCTCGAAGCTCTTTTATTCCTTTTTGCGCCTATGTTTGTTTTTCTCACTTAGTCTTTTGTTCGAGGCGGTCTCGATTACCTCAAGGGTGAGGAGACGAGTAGAGTTTTCATAGCCCGGGGGCGTAGGAGTTTCAGGCTCGTCGTTTCTCGGTCCTTAAGGGGCTCGAGGTACCTTTACTACTCAACTGTATGAGATTGCCGATAGGAACGAAAGGATTACTTTGTTTTTTCGACACTGGGGGGAATCACTCCCCTTGCTAGCCCCCGAGGGGGTGTCGACTATGATGGGTCATAGTCGATACTCCCTTCTAACGTTGAGACTTGTGAAAAGGTAAGTTGCTCGAGGAAAAGACTTTACTTATTCATTTATTCGTTTACAAGGCCTTGGTACAGAAGGTACGCAGGAACATAAAGCTTTTGAAATTCTAGGGGTAGAATCGACGTAGCTGTTCGATGTTCCACGCATTGGTGAAGATCGCCCCCTTCTCATCCGCTATCTTGTATGTCCCTGGCTTCAAGACCTCGACCACCACGTATGGGCCCTCCTAAGGTGGAGTCAACTTGTGGCGTCCTTGATTGCTTTGCCGCCGTCATAGGACAAGGTCGCCCACGTTTAAGTCCCTCTTGCGCACGTGTTTGTCTTGGTAACGTCAAAGTTTCTACTAGTATCTGGCAGAGTTGATGAGGGCCACGTCTCGAGCTTCTTCGAGTTGGTCGACCGTGTTTTCTTGAGACTCTTTATTTGATTGTTCGTTGTATGCTTTGAGTCGAGGGGACCCGTACTCGAGGTCTGTTGGGAGAACAGCCTCAGAGCCGTAGACCATGAAGAATGGGGTGTATTTTGTGGCCCTGCTTGGCGTCGTGCTTAGGCTCCATTGGACCGAGGACAGTTCCTCGACCCATTTCTTGCCAAATTTCTTCAAGCGATTGTAGATCCTTGGTTTGAGCCCTTGTAAAATCATGCCGTTGGCACGCTCGACCTGGCCGTTAGTTCGAGGGTGGGCCACTGCAGACCAGTTTACAGGGATGTGATGCTGATCGCAGAAGTCCAAGATCTTTTTGCCGGTGAACTGAGTGCCGTTGTCGGTGATGATGACGTTGGGAATCCCAAACCGGTGAATGATGTCGGTGAAGAAAAGGACAGCCTGCTCGGAGCGGATGTTGGTGATGGGTCGAGCCTCGATCCATTTGGAGAATTTGTCGATGGCCACCAGGAAGTGGGTGTACGCCCCTTTCGCCTTTTGTAGAGGCCCCACTAAGTCGAGCCCCCACACCGCAAACGGCCATGTGATGGGGATCATCTGAAGAGCGTGGGCGGGCAGATGCGTCTGTTTGGCATAGAACTGACACCCATGGCATGAGCGCACGAGCTCGATGGCATCGCTACGGCCGTTGGCCAGTAGAAGCCTTGTCGGAAGGCGTTCCCTACGAGGGTCCGTAGAGCAGCATGGTGGCCACAAGCCCCTGAGTGTAGGTCCTCGAGGAGTTTCCGGCCTTCTTCCACGGTGATGCAACGTTGCAAGAGCCCCGTCAGGCTTCGCTGATATAGCTCGTTGTCCTCGCCATAGATTACATATGACTTGGCCTGTCGAGCGATACGGCAGGCCTCGGATCGATCTTCTAGTAACTCGCAACGGATTAGGTAGTCGAGGAACGGCGTGCGCCAGTCAAACGGTCGACCGGGCCGCTGTTCCACCTCCATTACTTCAGCCGCCATTAGTAGCGCTTCGACATTGTCGGCCTGTTGGGCCGGAGCAGCTTCGACACTAGCCCCTGATCCCAAGTCGACGGATGGCTCATGTAGATCCCTTGAGAACGCGTCAGGCGGTACCGTGCCTCGGGTCGACACGATCTTGGTGAGTTCGTCGGCCGCCTCGTTGTAGCGTCGGGCGACGTGGACGAGCTCGAGGCCGTAGACCTTATCCTCGAGTCGACGGACCTCCTTGCAGTACGCCTCCATTTTTGGGTCGTGGCAGTTCGAGGCTTTCATTACTTGGTCGATGACGAGCTGGGAGTCACCTCGAACGTCGAGGCGTCAGACTCCTAGCTCGATGGCGATCTTGAGACCATTGACGAGGGCCTCGTACTCCGCGACGTTGTTGGATGCGGCAAAGTGAATCCTGATGACATATCTCATATGAACGCCCAGGGGCGAGATGAACAGTAGGCCGGCCCCAGCTCCCGTCTTCATGAGAGACCCGTCAAAATACATCGTCCATAGTTCTGACTGAACCTGAGTCGGGGGAAGCTGGGAGTCTGTCCACTCCGCGACGAAATCCACCAGGGCTTGTGACTTGATAGCCTTGCGAGGCGCATAAGTGAGAGTCTCACTCATGAGCTCGACCGACCATTTGGCTATTCTTCCCGTGGCCTCCCTACTTTGGATTATCTCGCCCAGGGGGAAGGACGAGACCACCGTGATAGGGTGGCCGAGGAAGTAGTGCTGCAGCTTGCGTCGGGCGAGGATTACGGCGTAGATCAGCTTCTGGATTTGGGGTAACGTGCCTTGGTCTCCGAGAGCACCTTGCTGACGAAGTAGACCGGCCTCTGGACTGGCAACGCATGTCCTTCCTCCTGCCTCTCGACGACCACAGCTGCACTGACGACTTGGGTCGTCGAGGCAACGTAAAGGAGTAGTGGTTCTGCAGGTTGAGGTGGGACCAGGACCGGTGCTAAAGTCAGTGTTTTCTTTAGGTTTTCGAGGGCTTCCTCGGCCTCGGGGGTCCAAGGGAAATGCTCGACTTTCTTCTGGTGCCAATACAATGGCAACGCCTTTTCTCCCAACCTCGAGATAAAACGACTCAGCGCCGCTAAGCATCCTGTGACTCTCTGCACACCTTTGATGTCTCGGATCGGCCCCATTCTTGTGATGGCCGAGACCTTCTCGGGGCTGGCCTCGATACCGCGCTGGAAAACGATGTATCCAAGGAGCATGCCTCGGGGTACGCCGAAAACGCACTTCTCGGGGTTGAGTTTGATCTGGTTGGCGCGTAAGCAGCTGAAAGCGATCTCGAGGTCCTGGATCAGGTCTCCCTGCCGCTTTGACTTGACGACGATGTCGTCGACATAGGCCTCGACTGTCGACCCTATGTGCTTGCCAAACACATGGAGCATGCAGCGCTGGTACGTGGCTCCCGCGTTTCGAAGCCCGAACGGCATGGTTACATAGCAATACATCCCGAAAGGAGTGATGAAAGACGTCGCGAGCTGGTCGGACTCTTTCATTTTTATTTGATGGTAACCAGAATATGCAACAAGGAAAGAAAGGGTTTCACATCCCACAGTAGAATCAACAATTTGATCAATACGTGGTAACGGAAAGGGAACTTTCGGACATGCTTTATTTAAACTCATATAACCGACACACATCCTCTTTTTCCCATTCTTTTTCTTAACTAGTACAGGGTTTGCTAACCAGTCGGGATGATGAACCTCCTTGATGAATCCGGCCGTCAAAAGCTTGTGGATCTCCTCGCCAATGATCTTGCGCTTTTCCTCGTCGAATCGGCGCAACCGTTGCTTCACTCGCTTGGAACCGGCTCAAATTTCCAAGGAGTGCTCGGCGACTTCCCTCGGTATGCTTGGCATGTCTGAGGGACTCCATGCAAACATATCGGCGTTCGCACGGAGAAAGTCGACGAGCACAGCTTCCTATTTGGGGTCGAGGTCAGCGCTGATCGTCAGCACCTTGCCGTCGGAGTTGTTAGGGTCGAGCGGGATCTTCTTGGTTCCTTCTGCTGGCTCGAAGCTGCCGGCATGGCACTTGGGCTCTGGAGCCTCAGCGGCCAGGGCCTCGAGCTTCGCGACGAGCTCGGTGGAATTCTCGACCGCCTCCCCGTACTCGACGCACTCGACGTCGCACTCGTAAGCGTGCTCGAAGGAGGAGCTGACAGTGATGACGCCTTTGGGACCGGGCATCTTCAGCTTCAAGTAGGTGTAGTTGGGTATGGCCATGAATTTGGTGTAGCCCGGGCGCCCGATGATGGCGTGGTACGTGCCCCGGAACCCAACTACCTCAAAGGTGAGGGTCTCCTTTCTAAAGTTGGCCGCCGTGCCAAAGCAGACTCGTAGGTCGATTCGACCCACCGGCAGTGCCTTCTTCCCTGGCACGACGCCATGGAAACCGCCGGCACTTGGTTGGAGCCGCCACCTATCGATGCCGAGGAGGTCGAGAGTCTCGAGGTAGATGATGTTGAGGCTGCTACCGCCGTCCATCAGCACCTTTGAAAGCCGGGTGTTGACGATGATAGGGTCGACGACGAGCGGGTAGACGCCTGGGGCGACTACCTTGTCTGGGTGGTCCTCTCGATCGAAGGTGATGGGGGTGCTCGACCAGCTGAGGTACTAGGGCACCGCCATTCTTGCTGCGAAGACCTCACGGCACTCCCTCTTGCGCTGCCTTGTGGTCAACTGCGTCGAGGGGCCACCATAGATCATGTAGCAGTCGTGGACGGCTGGGAAGCCGTCGTCGTGTTTATCGTCCTCCTTGTTGCCGCCCTTCTCCTTCTTTGGTTCGTCGCGCGCGTCCTTTTTGAACCCTAGACCGTTGAAATGCTTTTTCAGCATACGACAGTCCTTGAGCTTGTGGTTGGCTCCTCCCTTATGGTAAGGGCATGGCTCCTCTAGCATCTTATCGAAGATGCCCCCATCTGGGGGGCATCGAGGTTTTTTGCGTTCCATGGCAGCGACGAGATCATCGTCGAGGTCTTCCCGTTGGAATGGCCAGATCTTCTTCTTCTTCTTGCTCTTCTTGGGCCCTCGACTGGGACCTTCGTCGTCGTCGGCGGGCTGCTTGCCTTTCCTTCATTCACAGCTGAAGAAAGCACCGACCGCTTCTTCTCCCGCCGTGTAGTTGGCCACCACATCCATCAGCTCGTCGACGGTCTGAGGACGATTCCGGCCAAATTCCCGTACCAAGTCTTGATTGGTGGTACCAGAGACAAAGGCCAGGATGACGTCGTGGTCGGGAATGTGCGGCAGCTCGGTGCGTTGCTTCGAGAAGCGTCGAGCGTACTCTCGAAGAGTTTCTCCTGACTTCTGCTTACACTTGCTGAGGTCCCATGAGTTCCCAGGTCGTATGTAGGTCCCTTTGAAATTACCCTCAAAAGTTCTAACCAGATCGACCCAGTCGTGGATCTGATCGGCTGGAAGCTCTTCGAGCCATCTGCGGGCGGTGTCGGAGAGGAAGAGCGGCAGCTGTCTGATGATGGCTCGATCGTCTCCTCGAGCTCCTCCCAGCTGACAGGCTAGCCGGAAGTCTGCCAGCCACAGCTCTGGTTTGGTTTCACCGTTGTAATTTGCGATGCTGGTCAGGGGTCGGAACGGACTGGGCAGGGGCGTGTTGCGGATTGCCCTGCTGAATACCTGTTGGCCTGGTGGCTCTGGGGCCATCCTGTCCTCATCGCTGTTGTACCTCCTGCCGCGATGGGCACTGTAACCGCGCTCCTTCGCATCCCCGTGCCGACGGCGTCGGTTCTCTTCAATATCGCGTCGCGCGTCGTGTCGACGCTGATTGTCGATGGGGAGAATGAGCGTTGTCTTTCTTCCTCGAGGGGGTGGCTGCTGATGAACTGACACCTCCTTTTCGTTTTGTGCTGGCTCATCGCGCTTTTCAGTGGCCGCTCCTCGACGTCGAGAGGCCGAGCTTTCTGCCTGTTGAACCGCTGCTACCTGGAGCAAGATCTGTACCTCGTCTCGGATGCGCCGTGCCTGGGAGTTTGAGGGCTCGGGCATGTTGCATAACAGCATTGTTGCCGCCACAACGTTTTGGCCTGCTCGAGGGAAATGACTAACAGGTTGCTCTGGCTCTGCGTCTCCGACGATCTGTCGGCGCACTTCTCGAGCTCGTCTGCGGACACTTTCACCCGGCGGGTAAGGCAGGTCCTGCTCAAGGATCTGCTCAAGCAGGACAAGGCGCTCGTGGTCCTCATCAAGCTTTGCCTTGAGCTCTCGTAGTTGCTCAATTTGCGCAGCTCTGTCTTCTTGCGGAGGTCGGTCGACCTGTTCGTCGTTCCCAGGCGTCCTGGGGTCTTCTCTTGCTGCAGGGGCTCGACCGCCAGCAGCAGCGTCCTGCGTCTTGTCGGTACTTTCTACCGCTCCGTCGACGTGATAGCATTCCCTAGAAGGGTCATAGCTATCGGTCTCGGAGTCGGTGTCCGGCTCGGTGACGTAAAAAAGTCCACATCCCTCCTCCAGCAGCCGCTGCCTGAGCGAGGTGATCGTGTACCGTCCTAGGCCCAGGCGGCGGAGGCCTCGTACCTGCGAGAAGTCTGGTTGCTCGGATGCCTGTGGTCGTGCTTCAGGGTCGCGTGGGAGGACCATTGGTCGCTCCACGTATGTCTGGGCGCTTGGGCATATCGCCCTGGCAAGCGACGCTGCGGCATTGTCCAGGCCGTACGGTAAGGCTCCTCTTGAGGCGAACAGCCCATGTGGAAGTAGCCTAGCGGTGGGGGAGAGTGCGCGGGGCGCGTCACCTCCCATCATCGTGTGATCATCATGGTGCTGAGCCGTCGCGCCCGTGGTGCAAAGGGCTATCGGCTCTCGTGCCGCTTCCTGCCTAGCACGGACTGCCGGTCGCGGCGAGGCAGATGGGCGATGGTGGTGTTGTCCACGCCTCTTCTTGGGTTGGGAGGCGTGGTGGTGAGGACGTCTTGGGGCCCTCATCCGGGTTGGCGCAACGCGGGATCCTCCCGGCCCTTTGATCAAGAGCAAGATCATGTCATAGCCGGAGCCAGTGGACATGAACTCGAGACTCCCTAACCAAATCACCGTAGAGCGCGGAATCAATGAAGAAAGAGTGGCCATCTGGAAAGGAGTGGGAAATCGATGGAAAAAACACGTAGGACCCCTACCTGGCGCGCCAACTGTTGGAGTTTTCCCCACGGGGGGTCACACCAACTCGTGAATTTGTATGCGTGCTTCCCTTTCCCAGATGGTGATCCAAAAAGACACAAGGATTTATCCTGGTTCGGGCAAGAGAAGGCCCTACGTCCAGCAGGGGGAGAGAGTTTGTATTATTTTGCACCTAAGTGCTTGTACAGGGGCGAATACAAGTGTGGTATGGAGTGTGGAGACTCCTCTACGTGTGGGTGTGGTGTTTCATGATCTATGTTCATTCTCGGGTCTCCCCTTTTATAGCTCCAAGGAGAGACCTAGGGTACATGTATAGTTGACAGAGTAGGGGACGATAGAGGCCTGGCGCGCTGACCTACTCGAGGCCTCCGTACCGGCGTGGTCTCGAGCCGTCCTGTCCTGGTAGCTTGATGATGATTACGCGTGCCCTCAGATCCCGCTCTGTACGCCGTCTTGGGCCGGTTTGTCCGTTGCATGCTTGTACGTCATGGCGGCTGATACGTCAGAGTGGTGGTAGTGCCGTCGTCGACGCCCAACCCTTCTTCGGGAAGGAAACATGTCCGGTCGAGGGTCGGACGCCCCATAGCGCCTTGCTATCCAGAGTATTGACTTTTGGCGTCTCGAGGGGGTCCTGACTAGACGTTCCGTCCCTGCTTCCTACGTCCTGACACGCTCTGGGTCGCTTGGTGGGGAAGGCTGCAAAAAGAATGATGAGACGGGTGCCTGTTCCCTATCACGCTTCCCGTGACTGGCGTGTTAGGTGGGGATGCGACAGGCGCATTAAATGCTCTGGCTCCCGCGCGTGTGTCAGGCGGCGGGCGGCGCCCTTGCGCTCGATGCTCGCCGACTCGCTCGAGCTCGTTTCCGTATTCGACGGTAGTTGGCGCTCGAGCCCTGCTTGATTCGCTCGACGCCCTTTTCCGTCTTCGATGCTGGGGTCGTCGATGATTATACGCGTGATTGTGTAGAGCGTCGAGTTGGGGATCTCAACTTTCGTACGGATGATCTCGTTATATACATCAGTTGGGATACCCCTTACTGATATCCTCGGCATTGGTTCTGTCTGTTTGGAGATAGTTCTAATCTTGATGCAAGATAGGTGCATGGTTTGCATGGAACAAACCATATGCTCAGAAATCAATTTGGATACACCCGATGGAACTGTAGATGCACCCAATGGAACAACTAGATGAAGTGTATCATATGGAATCTCGCTTCAGTCTAGTTGGACATAGTATTAGTTTTGGTGCATGATAGTTGCATGGTTTGTGCCCAGTGCACCATAGGCTCAGAAATCGTTGTGGAAGTTTCCGTTGGTACTCTTCCTAGGTATAGAGGCTCAAGTGAAAGCTCGGTTCGGTCTGTTTGGAGATAGTGCTAATCTTGAGGAAAGATAGGTGTACGGTTTGCATGGAACATAGAATATTTTCAAAAATCAATTTGGACGCACCAGATAGAACTGCTAAATCATGTGTGTCATATGGAATCTCGCTTCAGTCTGTTTGGAGACAGTGTTAGTTTAGGTGCAAGATTGGTGCATGGTTTGCGCATAATGTACCATTAGCTCAAAAACCATTATGGAAGCACCCGATGACAATCCTAGGTGAAGAGTCTCATGTGGAAGGTGGGTTCGATCTGTTTGGAGATAGTGCTAATCTTGATGCAAGATAGGTGCACGGTTTGCATGGAACATACCATATGCAAAGAAATCCATTTGGACGCACCCCAATAGAACTCATAGATGACATGTGTCATATGGAACCTCGCTTTGGTCTGTTTGGAGACAGAGTTAGTTTTGGTGCAAAATAGGTACACAGTTTTCGCCTAATGCATCATAGGCTAAGAAACCATTTTGGATGCACCCGACGATACTCCTGGTAAAGGGGCTCAAGTGGAAGCTCAGTTTGCTTTTGTTTGGAGATAGTGCTAATCTTGATGCAAGATAGGTGCACGAATTGCATGGAACATACCATATGCTTCAAAATATATTTGGAAGCACCTAATAGAACTCCTAGATGACGTGTGTCATATAGAATCTCACTTTAGTCTCTTTGGAGATAGTGTTAGTTTTGGTGCAAGATAGGTACATGGTTTGTGCCTAATGCACCATAGGCTAAGAAACTGTTTTGGACGCACGCGATGGTACTCCTTGGTTAAGAGGCCCATGTGGAATCTTGGTTCTGTCTGTTTGGAGATAGTTCTAATCTTGATGCAAGATAGGTGCATGGTTTGCATAGAACATACCATATGCTCAGAAATCAATTTGGACACACCCGATGGAACTGTAGATGCACCCAATGGAACTACTAGATGAAGTGTACCATATGGAATCTCGCTTCAGTCTAGTTGGACATAGTATTAGTTTCGGTGCAAGATAGGTGCATGGTTTCTGCCCAGTGCACCATAGGCTCAGAAACCCTTGTGGAAGTTCAAGATGGTACTCCTAGGTGAAGAGGATCAAGTGAAAGCTCGGTTCCGGTCTATTTGGA
>NW_018396444.1:103732-107842 GCF_000003195.3 Sorghum bicolor | reverse complement strand
TTGTTGGAGATAGAGTTGTTTTGGTGCAAGATAGGTACACAGTTTGCGCCTACTGCATCGTAGGCTAAGAAACCATTTTGGATGCACCTGATGATACTCCTGGGTAAAGGGGCTCAAGTGGAAGCTCAGTTTGCTTTATTTGGAGATAGTGCTAATCTTGATGCAAGATAGGTGCACGAATTGCATCGAACGTACCATATGCTTAGAAATATATTTGGAACCCCCCAATAGAACTCGTAGATGACGTGTGTCATATAGAATCTCACTTTGGTCTCTTTGGAGATAGTGTTAGTTTCGGTGCAAGATAGGTACACGGTTTGTGCCTAATACACCATAGGCTAAGAAACTATTTTGGATGCACGCGATGGTACTCCTTGGTGAAGAGGCTCATGTGGAATCTTGGTTCTGTCTGTTTGGAGATAGTTCTAATATTGATGCAAGATAGGTGCATGGTTTGCATGGAACAAACCATATGCTCAGAAATCAATTGGGATACACCCGATGGAACTGTAGATGCACCCAATGGAACTACTAGATGAAGTGTATCATATGGAATCTCGCTTCAGTCCAGTTGGACATAGTATTAGTTTTGGTGCATCATAGTTGCATGGTTTGTGCCCAGTGCACCATAGGCTCAGAAACAGTTGTGGAAGTTCCCGATGGTACTCCTAGGTATAGAGGCTCAAGTGAAAGCTCGGTTCGGTCTGTTTGGAGATAGTGCTAATCTTGATGAAAGATAGGTGTACGGTTTGCATGGAACGTAGAATATTTTCAGAAATCAATTTGGACGCACCAGATAGAACTGCTAAATCATGTGTGTCATATGGAATCTCGCTTCAGTCTGTTTAGAGACAGTGTTAGTTTAGGTGCAAGATTGTTGCATGGTTTGCGCATAATGCACCATTAGCTCAAAAACCATTATGGAAGCACCCGACGACAATCCTAGGTGAAGAGTCTCATGTGGAAGGTGGGTTTGATCTGTTTGGAGATAGTGCTAATCTTGATGCAAGATAGGTGCACGGTCTGCATGGAACATACCATATGCAAAGAAATCCATTTGGACGCACCCCAATAGAACTCATAGATGACATGTGTCATATGGAATCTCGCTTTGGTTTGTTTGGAGACAGAGTTAGTTTTGGTGCAAAATAGGTACACAGTTTTCGCCTAATGCATCATAGGCTAAGAAACCATTTTGGATGCACCCGATGATACTCCTGGGTAAAGGGGCTCAAGTGGAAGCTCAGTTTGCTTTTGTTTGGAGATAGTGCTAATCTTGATGCAAGATAGGTGCACGAATTGCATTGAACATACCATATGCTTCAAAATATATTTGGAAGCACCCAATAGAACTCCTAGATGACGTGTGTCATATAGAATATCACTTTGGTCTCTTTGGAGATAGTATTAGTTTTGGTACAAGATAGGTACACGGTTTGTGCCTAATGCACCATAGGCTAAGAAACTGTTTTGGACGCACGCGATGGTACTCCTTGGTGAAGAGTCTCATGTGGAATCTTGGTTCTGTCTGTTTGGAGATAGTTCTAATCTTGATGCAAGATAGGTGCATGGTTTGCATGGAACATACCATATGCTCAGAAATCAATTTGGACACACCCGATGGAACTGTAGATGCACAAAATGGAACTACTAGATGAAGTGTAACATATGGAATCTCGCTTCAGTCCAGTTGGACATAGTATTAGTTTCGGTGCAAGATAGGTGCAAGGTTTCTACCCAGGGCACCATAGGCTCAGAAACCGTTGTGGAAGTTCACGATGGTACTCCTAGGTGAAGAGGCTCAAGTGAAAGCTCGGTTCGGTCTATTTGGAGATAGTGCTAATCTTGATGCAAGATAAGTGTATGATTTGCATGGAACATACCATATTATCAGAAATCAATTTGGACGCGCCTGATAGAACTCCTAGATCATGTGTGTCATATGGAATTTTGCTTCAATCTGTTTGGATAGAGTGTTAGTTTAGGTGCAAGATTAGTGCATGGTTTGCGCATAATGCACCATAGGCACATAAACCATTATGGAAGCACCCGATGATAATCCTAGGTGAAGAGGCTCAAGTGGAAGGTCGGTTCGATCTGGTTAGAGATAGTGCTAATCTTGATGCAAGATAGGTGCACGGTTTGCAAGGAACATACCATATGATAAGAAATCCATTTGGACGCACCCCAATAGAACTCCTAGATGACATGTGTCATATGGAATCTCGCTTTGGTCTGTTTGGAGATAGAGTTTGTTTTGGTGCAAGATAGGTACACAGTTTGCGCCTACTGCATCGTAGGCTAAGAAACCATTTTGGATGCACCTGATGATACTCCTGGGTAAAGGGGCTCAAGTGGAAGCTCAGTTTGCTTTATTTGGAGATAGTGCTAATCTTGATGCAAGATAGGTGCACGAATTGCATCGAACGTACCATATGCTTAGAAATATATTTGGAACCCCCCAATAGAACTCGTAGATGACGTGTGTCATATAGAATCTCACTTTGGTCTCTTTGGAGATAGTGTTAGTTTCGGTGCAAGATAGGTACACGGTTTGTGCCTAATACACCATAGGCTAAGAAACTATTTTGGACGCACGCGATGGTACTCCTTGGTGAAGAGGCTCATGTGGAATCTTGGTTCTGTCTGTTTGGAGATAGTTCTAATATTGATGCAAGATAGGTGCATGGTTTGCATGGAACAAACCATATGCTCAGAAATCAATTGGGATACACCCGATGGAACTGTAGATGCACCCAATGGAACTACTAGATGAAGTGTATCATATGGAATCTCGCTTCAGTCCAGTTGGACATAGTATTAGTTTTGGTGCATCATAGTTGCATGGTTTGTGCCCAGTGCACCATAGGCTCAGAAACAGTTGTGGAAGTTCCCGATGGTACTCCTAGGTATAGAGGCTCAAGTGAAAGCTCGGTTCGGTCTATTTGGAGATAGTGCTAATCTTGATGAAAGATAGGTGTACGGTTTGCATGGAACGTAGAATATTTTCAGAAATCAATTTGGACGCACCAGATAGAACTGCTAAATCATGTGTGTCATATGGAATTTTGCTTCAATCTGTTTGGAGAGAGTGTTAGTTTAGGTGCAAGATTGTTGCATGGTTTGCGCATAATGCACCATTAGCTCAAAAACCATTATGGAAGCACCCGATGACAATCCTAGGTGAAGAGTCTCATGTGGAAGGTGGGTTTGATCTGTTTGGAGATAGTGCTAATCTTGATGCAAGATAGGTGCACGGTTTGCATGGAACATACCATATGCAAAGAAATCCATTTGGACGCACCCCAATAGAACTCATAGATGACATGTGTCATATGGAATCTCGCTTTGGTTTGTTTGGAGACAGAGTTAGTTTTGGTGCAAAATAGGTACACAGTTTTCGCCTAATGCATCATAGGCTAAGAAACCATTTTAGATGCACCCGATCATACTCCTGGGTAAAGGGGCTCAAGTGGAAGCTCAGTTTGCTTTTGTTTGGAGATAGTGCTAATCTTGATGCAAGATAGGTGCACGAATTGCATGGAACATACCATATGCTTCAAAATATATTTGGAAGCACCCAATAGAACTCCTAGATGACGTGCGTCATATAGAATCTCACTTTGGTCTCTTTGGAGATAGTGTTAGTTTCGGTGCAAGATAGGTACACGGTTTGTGCCTAATGCACCATAGGCTAAGAAACTGTTTTGGACGCACGCGATGGTACTCCTTGGTGAAGAGGCTCATGTGGAATCTTGGTTCTGTCTGTTTGGAGATAGTTCTAATCTTGATGCAAGATAGGTGCATGGTTTGCATGGAACATACCATATGCTCAGAAATCAATTTGGACACACCCGATGGAACTGTAGATGCACCCAATGGAACTACTAGATGAAGTGTATCATATGGAATCTCGCTTCAGTCCAATTGGACATAGTATTAGTTTCGGTTGAAGATAGGTGCATGGTTTCTGCCCAGTGCACCATAGGCTCAGAAACCGTTGTGGAAGTTCAAGATGGTACTCCTAGGTGAAGAGGATCACGTGAAAGCTCGGTTCGGTCTATTTGGAGATAGTGCTAATCTTGATGCAAGATAGGTGTATGATTTGCA
>NW_018396444.1:94205-95530 GCF_000003195.3 Sorghum bicolor | reverse complement strand
CCCGATGGAACTGTAGATGCACCCTATAGAACTACTAGATGAAGTGTATCATATGGAATCTCGCTTCAGTCCAAGTGGACATAGTATTAGTTTTGGTGCATCATAGTTGCATGGTTTGTGCCCAGTGCACCATAGGCTCAGAAATCGTTGTGGAAGTTCCCGATGGTACTCCTAGGTATAGAGGCTCAA
The DNA here is from genome assembly GCF_000003195.3 of Sorghum bicolor. Taxonomy (NCBI): domain Eukaryota; kingdom Viridiplantae; phylum Streptophyta; class Magnoliopsida; order Poales; family Poaceae; genus Sorghum; species Sorghum bicolor. Next base: position 95,341 of record NW_018396444.1, on the reverse strand, counting down.
GTGAAAGCTCGGTTCGGTCAGTTTGGAGATAGTGCTAATCTTGATGAAAGATAGGTGTACGGTTTGCATGGAACGTAGAATATTTTTTAGAAATCAATTTGGACGCACCCGATAGAACTGCTAAATCATGTGTGTCATATGGAATCTCGCTTCAGTCTATTTGGAGACAGTGTTAGTTTAGGTGCAAGATTGGTGCATGGTTTGCGCATAATGGACCATTAGCTCAAAAACCATTATGGAAGCACCCGATGACAATCCTAGGTGAAGAGTCTCATGTGGAAGGTGGGTTCGATCTGTTTGGAGATAGTGCTAACCTTGATGCAAGATAGGTGCACGGTTTGCATGGAACATACCATATGCAAAGAAATCCATTTGGACGCACCCCAATAGAACTCATAGATGACCTGTGTCATATGGAATCTCGCTTTGGTCTGTTTGGAGACAGAGTTAGTTTTGGTGCAAAATAGGTACACAGTTTTCGCCTAATTGATCATAGGCTAAGAAACCATTTTGGATGCACCCGATGATACTCCTAGGTAAAGGGGCTCAAGTGGAAGCTCAGTTTGCTTTTGTTTGGAGATAGTGCTAATCTTGATGCAAGATAGGTGCACGAATTGCATGGAACATACCATATGCTTCAAAATATATTTGGAAGCACCCAATAGAACTCCTAGATGACGTGTGTCATATAGAATCTCACTTTGGTCTCTTTGGAGATAGTGTTAGTTTCGGTGCAAGATAGGTACACGGTTTGTGCCTAATGCACCATAGGCTAAGAAACTGTTTTGGACGCACGCGATGGTACTCCTTGGTGAAGAGGCTCATGTGGAATCTTGGTTCTGTCTGTTTGGAGATAGTTCTAATCTTGATGCAAGATAGGTGCATGGTTTGCATGGAACATACCATATGATCAGAAATCAATTTGGACACACCCGATGGAACTGTAGATGCACCCAATGGAACTACTAGATGAAGTGTATCATATGGAATCTCGCTTCAGTCCAGTTGGACATAGTTTTAGTTTCGGTGCAAGATAGGTGCATGGTTTCTGCCCAGTGCACCATAGGCTCACGAAATCGTTGTGGAAGTTCACGATGGTACTCAACGGGAAGAGGCTCAAGGAAAGCTCGGTTCGT
>NW_018396444.1:60921-62270 GCF_000003195.3 Sorghum bicolor | reverse complement strand
CCGTGCTAATCTTGAGGGAGATAGGTGCCAAATTGCATCGAACGTTAGAGTGCTTAGAAATATATTTGGAAGCACCCAATAGAACTCCTAGATTACGTGTGTCATATAGAATCTCACTTCGGTCTCTTTGGAGATAGTGTTAGTTTCGGTGCAAGATAGGTACACGGTTTGTGCCTAATGCACCATAGGCTTAGAAACTATTTTGGATGCACGCGATGGTACTCCTTGGTGAAGAGGTTCAAGTGGAATCTTGGTTCTATCTATTTGGAGATAGTTCGAATCTTGATGCAAGATAGGTGCACGGTTTGCATGGAACATACCATATGCTCAGAAATCAATTTGGACAAACCCGATGGAACTATAGATGCCCCCGATGGAACTACTAGATGAGGTGTATCATATGGAATCTCGCTTCGGTCCAGTTGGAGATCGTATTAGTTTCGGTGCAAGATATGGTTTGTGCCCAGTGCACCATAGCCTCAGAAATCATTGTGGAAGTTCCTGATGGTACTCTTAGGTGAAGAGGCTCAAGTGAAAGCTCAGTTTGGTCTGTTTGGAGATAGTGCTAATCTTGATGAAAGATAGGTGTACGGTTTGCATGAAACATACCATATTCTCAGAAATCAATTTGGACGCACCTGATAGAACTCCTAGATCATGTGTGTCATATGAAATCTCGCTTCAATCTGTTTGGAGACAGTGTTAGTTTAGGTGCAAGATTGGTGCATGGTTTGCGCATAATGCACCATAGGCTCAGAAACCATTATGGAAGCACCCGATGATAATCCTAGGTGATGAGGCTCAAGTGGAAGGTGGGTTCGATCTGTTTGGAGATACTGCCAATCTTGCTGCAATATAGGTGCACGGTTTGCATGGAACATACCATATGCTAAGAAATCCATTTGGACGCACCCTAATAGAACTCCTAGATGAAATGTGTCATATGAAATCTCGCTTTGGTCTGTTTGGAGACAGAGTTAGTTTTGGTGCAAGAAAGGTACACAGTTTCCGCCAAATGCATCATAGGCTAAGAAACAATTTTGGATGCACCTGAAGATACTCCTGGGTAAAGGGGCTCAAGTGGAAGCTCAGTTTGCTTTTGTTTGGAGATAGTGCTAATCTTGATGCAAGATAGGTGCACGAATTGCATCGAACGTACCATATGCTTAGAAATATATTTGGAAGCACCCAATAGAACTCCAAGATTACGTGTGTCATATAGAATCTCACTTCAGTCTCTTTGGAGATCATATTAGTTTCGGTGCAAGATAGGTACACGGCTTGTGCCTGGTGCACCATAGGCTCAGAAATCGTTGTGGAAGTTCCTGAATTACTAAAATAGATAGAGG
>NW_018396444.1:12042-34861 GCF_000003195.3 Sorghum bicolor | reverse complement strand
CACCCAATAGAACTCCTAGATGACATGTGTCATATGGAATCTCGCTTCGGTCTATATGGAGACAGATTTAGTTTTGGTGCAAGATAGGTACACAGTTTACGCCTAATGCATCATAGGCTAAGAAACCATTTTGGATGCACCCGATGATACTCCTAGGTAAAGGGGCTCAAGTGGAATCTTGGTTCTGTCTGTTTGTAGATAGTTCTAATCTTGATGCAAGATAGGTGCACGGTTTGCATGGAACATACAATATGCTTCGAAATATACTTGGAAGCACCCAATAGAACTCCTAGATGACGTGTGTCATATAAAATCACACTTTGGTTTCTTTGGAGATAGTTTTAGTTTCGGTGCAAGATAGGTACACGATTTGTGCCTAATGCACCATAGGCTAAGAAACTATTTTGGACGCACACGGTTCTATCTGTTTGGAGATAGTTTTAATCTTGATGCAAGATAGGTCCACGGTTTGCGTGGAACATACCATATGCTCAGAAATCAATTTGGACAAATCCGATGGAACTGTAGATGCACACAATGGAACTACTAGAGGAAGTGTATCATATGGAATCTCGCTTCGGTCCAGTTGGAGATAGTATTAGTTTCGGTTTAAGATAGTTGCATGGTTTGTGCCTAGTGCACCATAGGCTCAAAAATCGTTGTGGAAGTTCCCGATGGTACTCCTAGGTGAAGAGGCTCAAGTGAAAGTTCGGTTCGGTCTATTTGGAGATAGTGCTAATCTTGATGAAAGATAGGTGTATGGTTAGCATGGAACGTACCATATTCTCAGAAATCAATTTGGACGCACCCGATAGAACTCCTAGATCATATGTGTCATATGGAAATCTCGCTTCAATCTGTTTGGAGACAGTGTTAGTTTAGGTGCAAGATTGGTGCATGGTTTGCGCATAATGCACCATAGGCTCAGAAACCATTATGGAAGCACCCGATGATAATCCTAGGTGAAGAGGCTCAAGTGGAAGGTCGGTTCGATCTTTTTGGAGATAGTGCTATTCTTGATGCAAGATAGGTGCACGGTTTGCATGGAACCTACCATATGCTAAGAAATCCATTTGGATGCACCCCAATAGATCTCCTAGATGACATGTGTCATAAGGAATCTCGCTTCGGTCTGTTTGGAGACAGAGCTAGTTTTGGTGCTAGATAGGTACACAGTTTGCGCCTAAAGCATCATAGGCTAAGAAACCATTTTGGATGCTCCCGATGATACTCCTGGGTAAAGGGGCTCAGGTGGAAGCTCAGTTTGCTTTTGTTTGGAGATAGTGCTAATCTTGATGCAAGATAAGTGCATGAATTGCATGGAACGTACCGTATGCTTCGAAATATAATTGGAAGCACCCAATAGAACTCCTAGATGACGTGTGTCATATAGAATCTCACTTCGGTCTCTTTGGAGATAGTGTTAGTTTCGGTGCATGATAGGTATACGGTTTGTTCCTAATGCACCATAGGCTAAGAAACTATTTTGGACGCACACGATGGTACTCCTTGGTGAAGAGGCTCAAGTGGAATCTTTGTTCTGTCTTTTGGAGATAGTTCTTATCTTGATGCAAGATAGGTGCACGGTTTGCATGGAACATACCATATGCTCAGAAATCAATTTGGAGAAACTCGATGGAACTGTAGATGCACCTGATGGAACTACTAGATGAAGTGTATCATATGGAATCTCGCTTCGGTCCAATTGGAGATAGTATTAGTTTTGGTGCAAGATAGTTGCATGGTTTGTGCCCAGTGCATCATAGGCTCAGAAATCGTTGTGGAAGTTCCCAATGGTACTCCTAGGTGAAGAGGCTCAAGTGAAAGCTCGGTCTATTTGGAGATAGTGCTAATCTTGATGAAAGATAGGTGTATGGTTTGCATGGAACGTACCATATTCTCAGAAATCAATTTGGACGCACCCGATAGAACACCAAGATCATGTGTGTCATATGGAATCTCGCTTCAATCTGTTTGGAGACAGTGTTAGTTTAGGTGCAAAATTGGTGCATGGTTTGCGCATAATACACCATAGGCACAGAAACTATTATGGAAGCACCCGATGATAATCCTAGGTGAAGAGGCTCAAGTGGAAGGTCGGTTCGATCTTTTTGGAGATAGTGCTAATCTTGATGCAAGATAGGTGCACGGTTTGCATGGAACATACCATATGCTAAGAAATCCATTTGGACGCACCCCAATAGAACTCATAGATGACATGTGTCATATGGAATCTCGCTTCGATCTGTTTGGAGACAGAGTTAGTTTTGGTGCAAGATAGGTACACAGTTTGCGCCTAATGCATAATAGGCTAAGAAACCATTTTGTTTGCACCCGATGATACTCCTGGGTAAAGGGGCTCAAGTGGAAGCTCAGTTTGCTTTTGTTTGGAGATATTGCTAATCTTGATGCAAGATAGGTGCACGAATTGCATGGAACGTACCATATGCTTCTAAATATATTAGGAAGCACCCAATAGAACTTCGAGATGACGTGTGTCATATAGAATCTCACTTCAGTCTCTTTGGAGATAGTGTTAGTTTCTGTGCAAGATAGGTACACGGTTTGTGCCTAATGCACCATAGGCTAAGAAACTATTTTGGACGCACACGATGGTACTACATGGTGAAGAGGCTCAAGTGGAATCTTGGTTCTGTCTGTTTGGAGATATTTCTAATCTTGATGCAACATAGGTGCACGGTTTGCATGGAATATACCATATGATCAGAAATCAATTTGGACAAACCCGATGGAACTGTAGATGCACCCGATGGAACCACTAGATGAAGTGTATCATATGGAATCTCGCTTCGGTCTAGTTGGAGATAGTATTAGTTTCGGTGCAAGATAGTTGCATGGTTTGTGCCCAGTGCACCATAGGCTCAGAAATCGTTGTGGAAGTTCGCGATGGTACTCCTAGGTGAAGAGGCTCAAGTGGAAGCTCGGTTCGGTCTGTTTGGAGATAGTGCTAATCTTGATGCAAGATAGCTGCACGAATTACATGGAACATACCATATGCTTCGAAATATATTTGGAAGCACCAATAGAACTCCTAGATGACGTGTGTCATATAGAATCTCACTTCGGTCTCTTTGGAGATAGTGTTAGTTTCGGTGCAAGATAGGTAAACGGTTTGTGCCTATTGCACCATAGGCTAAGAAACTATTTTGGACGCACACGATGGTACTCCTTGGTGAAGAGGCTCAAGTGGATTCTTGGTTCTTTCTGTTTGGAGGTAGTTCTAATCTTGATGCAAGATAGTTTCACTGTTTGCATGGAACATAACATATGCTCAGAAAATCAATGTGGACAAACCCGATCGAATTCTAGATGCACCCGATGGAACTACTAGATGAAGTGTATCATATGGAATCTCGCTTCGGACCAGTTGGAGATATTATTAGTTTCGGTGCAAGATAGTTTCATGGTTTGTGCCCAGTGCACCATAGGCTCAGAAATCGATGTGGAAGTTCCTGATGGTACTCCTAGGTGAAGAGGCTCAAGTGAAATCTCAGTTCGGTCTATTTGGAGATAGTGCTAATCTTGATGAAACATAGGTGTACGGTTTGCATGGAACGTACCATATTCTTAGAAATCAATTTGGACGCACCCGACAGAACTCCTAGATCATGTGTGTCATATGGAATCTCGCTTCAATCTGTTTGGAGACAGTGTTAGTTTAGGTGCAAGATTGGTGCATGGTTTGCGCATAATGCACCATAGGCTCAGAAACCATTATGGAAGCACCCGATGATAATCCTAGGTGAAGAGGCTCAAGTGGAAGGTCGGTTCGATCTGTTTGGAGATTTAATCTTGATGCAAGATAGGTGCAAGGTTTGCATGGAACATACCATATGCTAAGAAATCCATTTGGATGCACCCCAATAGAACTCCTAGATGACATGTGTCATATGGAATCTCGCTTCGGTCTGTTTGGAGACAGAGTTAGTTTTGGTGCAAGATAGGTACACAGTTTGCGCGTAATGCATCATAGGCTAAGAAACCATTTTGGATGCACCCGATGATACTCCTGGGTAAAGGGGCTCAAGTGGAAGCTCAGTTCGCTTGTATTTGGAGATAGTGCTAATCTTGATGCAAGATAGCTGCACGAATTACATGGAACATACCATATGCTTCGAAATATATTTGGAAGCACCAATAGAACTCCTAGATGACGTGTGTCATATAGAATCTCACTTCGGTCTCTTTGGAGATAGTGTTAGTTTCGGTGCAAGATAGGTAAACGGTTTGTGCCTATTGCACCATAGGCTAAGAAACTATTTTGGACGCACACGATGGTACTCCTTGGTGAAGAGGCTCAAGTGGATTCTTGGTTCTTTCTGTTTGGAGGTAGTTCTAATCTTGATGCAAGATAGTTTCACTGTTTGCATGGAACATAACATATGCTCAGAAAATCAATGTGGACAAACCCGATCGAATTCTAGATGCACCCGATGGAACTACTAGATGAAGTGTATCATATGGAATCTCGCTTCGGACCAGTTAGAGATATTATTAGTTTCGGTGCAAGATAGTTTCATGGTTTGTGCCCAGTGCACCATAGGATCAGAAATCGATGTGGAAGTTCCTGATGGTACTCCTAGGTGAAGAGGCTCAAGTGAAAGCTCAGTTCGGTCTATTTGGAGATAGTGCTAATCTTGATGAAAGATAGGTGTACGGTTTGCATGGAACGTACCATATTCTTAGAAATCAATTTGGACACACCCGATAAAACTCCTAGATCATGTGTGTCATATGGAATCTCGCTTCAATCTGTTTAGAGATAGTGTTAGTTTAGGTGCAAGATTGGTGCATGGTTTGCGCATAATGCACCATAGGCTTAGAAACCATTATGGAAGCATCCGATGATAATCCTAGGTTAAAAGGCTCAAGTGCAAGGTCGGTTCGATCGATTTGGAGATAGTTCTAATCTTGATGCAAGATAGGTGCACGGTTTGCATGGAACATACCATATGCTAAGAAATCCATTTGGACACTCCCCAATAGAACTCCTAGATGACATGTGTCATATAGAATCTCGCTTTGGTCTGTTTGGAGACAGATTTAGTTTTGGCGCAAGATTGGTACACAGTTTGCGCCTAATGCATCATAGGCTAAGAAACCATTTTGGATGCACCTGATGATACTCCTGGGTAAAGGAGCTCAAGTGGAAGCTCAATTTGCTTTGTTTGGAGATAGTGCTAATATTGATGCAAGATAGGTGCACGAATTGCATCGAACGTACCATATGCTTAGAAATATATTTGGAAGCACCCAATAGAACTCCTAGATGACGTGTGTCATATAGAATCTCACTTCGGTCTCTTTGGAGATAATGTTAGTTTCGGTGCAAGATAGGTGCACGGTTTGTGCCTAATGCACCTAGGCTAAGAAACTGTTTTGGACGCACGCGATGGTACTCCTTGGTGAAGAGGCTCACGTGGAATCTTGGTTCTGTCTGTTTGGAGATAGTTCTAATCTTGATGCAAGATAGGTGCACGGTTTGCATGGAACATACCATATGCTTAGAAATCAATTTGGACACACTCGATGGAACTGTAGATGCACCCGATGGAACTACTAGATGAAGTGTATCATATGGAATCTCGCTTCAGTCCTGTTGGAGATAGTATTAGTTTCAGTGCAAGATAAGTGCATGGTTTGTGCCCAGTGCACCATAGGCGTAGAAACCGTTGTGGAAGTTCCCGATGGTACTCCTGGGTGAAGAGGCTGAATTGAAAGCTCGGTTCGGTTTGTTTGCAGATAGTGCTAATCTTGATGCAAGATAGGTGTACGGTTTGCATGGATCATACCATATTCTCGGAAATCAATTTGGACGCACCAGATAGAACTCCTAGATCATGTGTGTCATATGGAATCTTGCTTCAATCTATTTCGAGACAGTGTTAGTTTAGGTGCAAGATTGGTGCATGGTTTGCGCATAATGCACCATAGGCTCCGAAACCATTATGGAAGCACTCGATAATAATCCTAGGTGAACAGGCTCAAGTGGAAGGTCAATTTGATCTGTGTTGGAGATAGTGCTAATCTTGATGCAAGATAGGTGCACGGTTTGCATGGAACATACCATATGCTAAGAAATCCATTTGGACGCACCCCAATAGAACTCCTAGATGACATGTGTCATATGGAATCTCACTTCGGTCTGTTTGGAGACAGAGTTAGTTTTGGTGCAAGATAGGTACACAGTTTGCGCCTAATGCATCATAGGCTATGGAACCATTTGGGATGCACTCGATGATACTCTTGGGTAAAGGGGCTCAAGTGGAAGCTTTGTTTGCTTTTGTTTGGAGATATTGCTAGTCTTGATGCAAGATAGGTGCATGAATTGCATGGAACGTACCATATGCTTCTAAATATAATTGGAAGCACCCAATAGAACTCCTAGATGACGTGTGTCATATAGAATCTCACTTCGGTCTCTTTGGAGATAGTGTTAGTTTCGGTGCAAGATAGGTACACGGTTTGTGCCTAATGCACCATAGGCTAAGAAACTATTTTGGACGAACACGATGGTACTCCTTGGTGAAGAGGCTCAAGTGGAATCTTTGTTCTGTCTTTTTGGAGATAGTTCTTATCTTGATGCAAGATAGGTGCACGGTTTGCATGGAACATACCATATGCTCAGAAATCAATTTGGACAAACCCGATGGAACTGTAGATGCACCGGATGGAACTACTAGATGAAGTGTATCATATGGAATCTCGCTTCGGTCCAGTTGGAGATAGTATTAGTTTCGGTGCAAGATAGATGCATGGTTTGTGCCCAGTGCACCATAGGCTCAGAAATCGTTGTGGAAGTTCCCGATGGTACTCCTAGGTGAAGAGGCTCAAGTGAAAGCTCGGTTCGGTCTGTTTGGAGATAGTGCTAATCTTGATGCAAGATAGGTTTATGGTTTCCATGGAACATACCATATTCTCGGAAATCAATTTGGACGCACCCGATAGAACTCCTAGATCATGTGTGTCATATGGAATCTTGCTTCAATCTGTTTGGAGACAGTGTTAGCTTAGGTGCAAGATTGGTGCATGGTTTGCCCATAATGCACCATAGGCTCGGAAACCATTATGGAAGCACCCGATAATACTCCTAGGTGAAGAGGCTCAAGTGGAAGGTCGGTTCGATCTATTTGGAGATAGTGCTAATCTTGATGCAAGATAGGTGCACGGTTTGCATGGAACATACCATATGCTAAGAAATCCATTTGGACGCACCCTAATAGAATTCCTAGATGACATGTGTCATATGGAATCTCGCTTCGGTCTGTTTGGAGACCGAGTTAGTTTTGGTGCAAGATAGGTACACAGTTTGCGCCTAATGCATCATAGGCTAAGAAACCATTTTTGATGCACCCTGTCACACCCCAAAATTTCTAATTTTGGGTTGTGCATTAGAAAAACACTAAACAAAATAAAATGAATTTAATATTTGTACAAGCGCCCAACTGTCGGTGCTGTAGATGCCTTCCACAACTGCTAGGGTGAGCAAGCGCCTTCATGTCATCGCCTTGGATCACACCATCGAGAAGGAGTTCTCTCGTCATTCGTCGCCGTGCCGACGTCAGAAGCTTTTCGTCGAGCGTCGATCTGCAGCTAGAAGATCGAAGCATACGCCCAGCATGTCATCGTCCTCTCGGCACCGGAACCAGTTGCACGTAGAGTTTCGACTGGCTGGCCGTCGGAACTCTAGTGTGGTCGTCATTGTTACATCCATCCCACCACGGCATCCGACCATCGCCTGTGCTGTTGCTGTTTATTGCCGATCTAGTTCAGCCAGATCAAACACAAAACTGCATGTCGGCTTTGCATCTACTGCCCCTTTAAACCGGAGCCGGCCGATCTCACGTGTCCACTGCTGAAACTATGGCACCTCATCTCTACAGCATGTGGCATTGTGCAGCAAATTCCGCAAGTGTATATGCCTCTGTACGCCCCTACAGGTACTGATCATGACCCCTTGCAGATTGATCATCAAATAAACTGACTATTATCTTCCGGCCCAATAAATTCCTAAAGCTTTAATCCATTAGCTCTGCTTATCAGTTCAGGTTACATTAGTTTCAAGTCTTGGACTATGTGATAACATTGTCGTTCACAATATCGTATGTTTATGTGTTTATTACAATTAAATTTTAATTTGATTAATATACTAATATTAGCTTTCTAATTAAAAGCCAAGCCACATAGGATATTTTTAATATTGGTGTACTTCTGAATTATAATTTTGTTTAGTATTAACACATACTGTGACATATTAGTTGCTATCACCATGTTTTTGAATTATTAATTGTTTAGTTTAAACCGACATCATAAGCAGATCGTGTAGGTGTTTCACCTATCCTTTTATTTGGCAAAGTTAGTGTATAATTTGTATAAATACACAACAATATTTATAAGTAAAATATAACTAGATTTTACTTGGCTTTCAAATTAAATTAAGATTTATCTAATTTAAATTAAACCTCTTTATGATTTTGTTTAACTAAAAATAAAATCAAGTTTGTAGTTGCTCCTTTTATAAAATAAAACTCACGATATTCGTTACTTTTTAACAGTAGCTCTCTTACCGACGTTTCTTGTAATCTCGTGACCGTAGAATTAGCGCCCTTTTAGGACGTTGTTTTGTCCAGTGTGGTATACTATTCTTATATGTTTTTATCACTTGCTTGTTTGTTTGTTGGCGTGCTTGATCGTTATGATCTACGAGTAGAAGAGTTGACCATGAGTGCTAAAGATCGGAAGACTTGAAGATAACTGAAGGTTCTTGAAGAAATTTGCTTTGGGTGTAAAGCAAGTTTAAGGCAAGTATAACTTGGGATTATCCTTGTTACCTACCCACTTTTAATACATATATCATATGCATGTGTCCACCTTGATGACCTTAGCAAAATCATAGATGATTGTTATCCTGAATTCCTTGTTACCTATTTGGATATGCATTTTGGTAGTTCTTGCTAGTGCTTGATAATAATCCATGATCTTGTAACATTAATGTTTGGATATACAATAAACAATAAAATAAGCTTTCTAGCAACTTGAATATAAAGGGTGGAAACAACTCCGGCTTTTGCTGGATTGATCTTGACCCTCCATAAGGACTTATCCCTTGGCAAAAGCTGGGACAACTCGTACAACCTTGAGGGCTATATGGCTCTGGCTTTAGTCAAGTATGAGTAACTTTTCTAGCTCGTTAGCGGTTACCCATGTGGCACAATTAGGGAATAGCAGACCGTGGATTCCTACGGGTGAATCACATGGACTGACTAATGAAACCAAGCGGCCCTAACTTGTTAGACGAACCTTTGAAAGACTTCATAGTGAACCCTGCCGGCTTTCCTTGGAAGTGAGCTAAGAGGTCGACGGGCCTCGGGCGAAAGGGTAAATCATGACTCATGGGTAAAGATGTACAACCTCTGCAGAGTGTTAAATCTGGTATACTAGCCGTGCCCACGGATCTGGGCGGCCTGGAAAACTGACGGAATAGATAGACTCTGATGAACATGATTAATAATGATAAATAATGGTTTATTATGTTGGTTATATGTGTTATTCTTAATTCTTGTATACATTGATCATGTGGTTATGAGATTATAAGCTACCTTGTTGTTGATGCTACAAAATGATAAATATGCTACATACAAATAAAAGCTAAATGCAGTCAAACTAGTGTCAGCTAATTGAGCCTCATGAACCCCTGGTTATACTTGTTGAGTACGACATGTGCTCACTCTTGCTATTTCCCACCACTCCAGTTTACTAGTAAGAGTTATGAGAGGAGCGAAGGAGTTACGAAGGACGTTCTCAGGATACAAGAAGTGCTAGGCATATATTACCCCCAGTCAACCGTCCCTGCGAAGATTGAGCCTGAGTCCACGATTTCTCTAATGTAAGTGTTAATTATAAATATGTTTTCGCTATATAACATTGTTTTTGATACTATTGCTTTTGTTGTTGTATGTGTGGACTTCCTGGGCACACATATGGCTAGCCTGGTTTTGTTCTTTAAAACCGGGCGTGACAGAGTGGTATCAAAGCAGTGTTGACTGTAGGACGTATGCCTAAGTAGTACTGGTCGATTAGAAAAGTCTAAATTGTTACAAAACTATTTTATTATCCCTTGACTCTTTGACTTTGATTATTTCTTAATCCTTGTCCCGTTGTATCCCCTCCTTGATAGCTTCCTTTGAGGTATTACTGCTTACTCCCTTGTTTTTTGTTCTTTGTAATTTTACTAAAAGATTTCTGATCCTACTTCATTCAAAAGTTCGATAGCCTTTTATCATCTCTCATCTACCCTTTTAGGATGACCACCATTGTTGAAGAAACACGTATAGAATTGATGATGTGTTGTGTGCTTGTATTGTTTGGTGTGTTGCTTGTGTGCCGTCTCTAATCTTGTGTTTTGAAGGAGGCCCAATAGGTATCGTCTTGAGAAGTAGCTCAATCTTGTTAAGTGGGGTAGCGTCCGCTACCGTCATCTAAGTATCTCAAGTTTCAACACATGAAGACCTAATGATCAATCTTATCCTTCTTGTGTATCTCTTTCTTGTATATCAAACTTTATCTTTTCTATCATCAATCTTCATCTTCTCATGCTCTTTTGTTAGTTTTTGCCCTTTGACCGTTCACCTTTATAATATACCAATGTAATGGTCAACTTCACCTATCTAGTGTACTTTTCTTGTCATCGATCTTTGTGTTTCTTGTGACCAACTAATATTTTTTTAGTTAACTCTTATTAGTCTACAATCGTTTTATCATCCCTTACCATAGAGCTCGAAATAACCTTGAAGCACCAATCTTCGCTCTCTTTATCAATCTTTGCTAATTTATAATCTTTTACCATAAATCTGGAATCGTGAGCACTATAAGATGTACATTTATCTTTTATATTATCTCTTGCTAATCTTCACTCCTTGTCTTAAACCTCATAATGTGAAGATCTGTGATCAATCTTTATCTTTTTTTAACCTTCATTGCTCTTTCTTTCCTACCTATGTTGATCATCAATCCTTTGATCTTATATCATAAATCCCAATTTAATCTTGAGAATCAAACCTTGACATCTTTGTCAACTTTTATGAATCCTCAATCCCTAAATCATATCTAGTCAAAAGTCTCAAAACAACCGTGATGATCTACTTTATCATTATCTCTGGTCTCCTCGAATCTCGAGACGAGATTCCTGTTAAGTGGGGTAGAATTGTCACACCCCAAAATTACTAATTTTGGGTTGTGCATTAGAAAAACACTAAACAAAATAAAATGAATTTAATATTTGTACAAGATTTGCCAAATTTAGCCGAGTTAGTGCAAATTACTATAAAAAAATGTTTTCATACACGACTTTTAATAATTCTGAAGATAATCCGTCTTAACCGTAAACCTCCTATGGCCAAACTTTTTTTTGCTCTTTACACTAATATAATGGATGGATCAAGACCTGTGCAACTCTTTTTCTCGTTGAATCTGGTGCATCTGTTTTTTTTTTTTTGTTCGTTGGGCCTGCTTGACGAGAGAATGACATAATCCATGTACGAAGCTAATAAACAAGCTAATACTACTAGAACCTAGCAAACCAGTATTGTATGCGTACACGATAAGGATAGCTAGTCCTGCACGCTGTATGTGTCCATCTATAAATAGCGAGCTCCCCTGCTGCCCTAGCTAGACGCATCCTATGTGCCGCCGCTAATCTCGCCGTCCGCTGCTCGGAATCTCATCGAGCTCGCAAACCCACCGCCGGTGCTGTAGATGCCTTCCACAACTGCCAGGGTGAGCAAGCGCCTTCATGTCATCGCCTTGGATCACACCATCGAGAAGGAGTTCTCTCATCATTCGTCGCCGTGCCGACGTCAGAAGCTTTTCGCCGAGCGTCGATCTGCAGCGAGAAGACCGAAGCATACGCCCAGCATGTCATCGTCCTCTCGGCACCGGAACCAGTTGCACGTAGAGTTTCGGCTGGCTGGCCGTCGGAACTCTAGTGTGGTCGTCATTGTTACATCCATCCCACCGCGGCATCCGACCATCGCCTGTGCTGTTGCTGTTTATTGCCGATCTAGTTCAGCCAGATCAAACACAAAACTGCATGTCGGCTTTGCATCTGCTGCCCCTTTAAACCGGAGCCGGCCGATCTCACGTGTCCACTGCTGAAACTATGGCACCTCATCTCTACAGCATGTGGCATTGTGCAGCAAATTCCTCAAGTGTATATGCCTCTGTACGCCCCTACAGGTACTGATCATGACCCCTTGCAGATTGATCATCAAATAAACTGACTATTATCTTCCGGCCCAATAAATTCCTAAAGCTTTAATCCATTAGCTCTGCTTATCTGTTCAGGTTACATTAGTTTTAAGTCTTGGACTATGTGATAACATTGCCGTTCACAATATCGTATGTTTATGTGTTTATTACAATTAAATTTTAATTTGATTAATATACTAATATTAGCTTTCTAATTAAAAACCAAGCCACATAGGATATTTTTAATATTGGTGTACTTTTGAATTATAATTTTGTTTAGTATTAACACATACTGTGACATATTAGTTGCTATCACCATGTTTTTGAATTATTAATTGTTTAGTTTAAACCGACATCATAAGCAGATCGTGTAGGTGTTTCACCTATCCTTTTATTTGGCAAAGTTAGTGTATAATTTGTTTAAATATACAACAATATTTATAAGTAAAATATAACTAGATTTTACTTGGCTTTCAAATTAAATTAAGATTTATCTAATTTAAATTAAACCTCTTTATGATTTTGTTTAACTAAAAATAAAATCAAGTTTGTAGTTGCTCCTTTTATAAAATAAAACTCACGATATTCGTTACTTTTTAACGGTAGCTCTGTTACCGACGTTTCTTGTAATCTCGTGACCGTAGAATTAGCGCCCTTTTAGGACGTTGTTTTGTCTAGTGTGGTATACTATTCTTATATGTTTTTATCACTTGCTTGTATGTTTGTTGGCGTGCTTGATCGTTATGATCTACGAGTAGAAGAGTTGACCATGAGTGCTAAAGATCGGAAGACCTGAAGATAACTGAAGGTTCTTGAAGAAAGTTGCTTTGGGTGTAAAGCAAGTTTAAGGCAAGTATAACTTGGGATTATCCTTGTTACCTACCCACTTTTAATACATATATCATATGCATGTGTCCACCTTGATGACCTTAGCAAAATCATAGATGATTGTTATCCTGATTCCTTGTTACCTATTTGGATATGCATTTGGGTAGTTCTTGCTAGTGCTTGATTATAATTCATGATCTTGTAACATGAATGTTTGGATATACAATAAACAATAAAATAAGCTTTCTAGCAACTTGAATATAAAGGGTGAAAAGAACTCTGGCTTTTGCTAGATTCATCTTGACCCTCCATAAGGACTTATCCCTTGGCAAAAGCTGGGACAACTCGTACAACCATGAGGGCTATATGGCTCTGGCTTTAGTCAAGTATGAGTAACTTTTCTAGCTCGTTAGCGGTTACCCATGTGGAACAATTGGGGAATAGCAGACCGTGGATTCCTGCGGGTGAATCACATGGACTGACTAATGAAACCAAGCGGCCCTAACTTGTTAGACGAACCTTTGAAAGACTTCATAGTGAACCCTGCCGGCTTTCCTTGAAAGTGAGCTAAGAGGTCGACGGGCCTCGGGCGAAAGGGTAAATCATGACTCATGGGTAAAGATGTACAAGCTCTGCAGAGTGTTAAATCTGGTATACTAGCCGTGCCCACGGATACGGGCGGCCCGGAAAACTGACGGAATAGATAGACTCTGATGAACATGATTAATAATGATAAATGATGGTTTATTATGTTGGTTATATGTGTTATTCTTAATTCTTGTATACATTGATCATGTGGTTATGAGATTATAAGCTACCTTGTTGTTGATGCTACAAAATGATAAATATGCTACATACAAATAAAAGCTAAATGCAGTCAAACCAATGTCAGCTAATTGAGCCTCATGAACCCCTGGTTATACTTGTTGAGTACGACATGTGCTCACTCTTGCTATTTCCCACCACTCCAGTTTACTAGTAAGAGTTATCAGAGGAGCGAAGGAGTTACGAAGGACGTTCTCAGGATACAAGAAGTGCTAGGCATATATTACCCCCAGTCAACCGTCCCTGCGAAGATGGAGCCTAAGTCCGCGGTTTCTCTAATGTAAGTTTTAATTATAAGTATGTTTTCGCTATGTAACATTGTTTTTGATACTATTGCTTTTGTTGTTGTATGTGTGGACTTCCTGGGCACACATATGGCTAGCCTGGTTTTGTTCTTTAAAACCGGGCGTGACAACCCGATCTTACTCCGAGGTAAAGGGGCTCAACTGGAAGCTCAGTTTGCTTTGTTTGGAGATAGTACTAATATTGATGCAAGATAGGTGCACGAATTGCATCGAACGTACCATATGCTTAGAAATATATTTGGAAGCACCTAATAGAACTCCTAGATGACGTGTGTCACATAGAATCTCACTTTGGTCTCTTTGGAGATAGTGTTAGTTTCGGTGCAAGATCGGTACACGGTTTGTTCCTAATGCACCATAGGCTAAGAAACTATTTTGGACGCACGCGATGGTACTCCTTGGTGAAGAGGCTCATGTGGATTCTTGGTTGTCTGTTTGGAGATAGTTCTAATCTTGATGCAAGATAGGTGCACGGTTTGCATGGTACATACCATATGCTCAGAAATCAATTTGGCCACACCCGATGGAACTGTAGAGGCACCCGATGAAATTACTAGATGAAGTGTATCATATGGAATCTTGCTTCAGTCGAGTTGGAGATAGTATTAGTTTCGGTGCAAGATAGGTGCATGGTTTGTGCCCAGTGCACCATATGGTCAGAAAGCGTTGTGGAAGTTCACAATGGTACGCCTAGGTGAAGAGGCTCAAGTGAAAGCTCGGTTCGGTCTGATTGGAGATAGTGCTAATCTTGATGCAAGATAGGTGTATGGTTTGCATGGAACATACCATATTCTCGGAAATCAATTTGGACGCACCCGATAGAACTCCTAGATCATGTGTGTCATATGGAATCTTGCTTCAATCTGTTTGGAGACAGTGTTAGTTTAGGTGCAAGATTGGTGCATGGTTTGCGCATAATGCACCATAGGGTCGGAAACCATTATGGAAGCACCCAATAATACTCCTAGGTGAAGAGGCTCAAGTGGAAGGTCGGTTCGATCTGTTTGGAGATAGTGCTAATCTTGATGCAAGATAGGTGCATGGTTTGCATGGAACATACCATATGCTAAGAAATCCATTTAGACGCACCCCAATAGAACTCCTAGACGACATGTGTCATATAGAATCTCGCTTTGGTATGTTTGGAGATAGAGTTAGTTTTGGTGCAAGATAGGTACACAGTTTGCGCCTAATGTATCATAGGCTAAGAAACCATTTTGGATGCACCCGATCATACTCCTAGGTAAAGGGGCTCAAGTGGAAGCTCAGTTTGCTTTGTTTGGAGATAGTGTCAATCTTGATGCAAGATAGGTGCACGATTGCATCGAACGTACCATATGCTTAGAAATATATTTGGAAGCACCCAATAGAACTCCTAGATGACGTGTGTCACATAGAATCTCACTTCGATCTCTTTGGAGATAGTGTTAGTTTCGGTGCAAGATAGGTACACGATTTGTGCCTAATGCATCATAGGCTAAGAAACTATTTTGGACGCACACGATGGTACTTCTTGGTGAAGAGGCTCAAGTCGAATCTTGGTTCTTTCTGTTTGGAGATAGTTCTAATCTTGACGCAAGATAGGTGCACAGTTTGCATGGAACATACCATATGCTCAGAAATCAATTTGGATAAACCCGATGGAACTGTAGATGCACCCAATGGAACTACTAGATGAAGTGTATCATATGGAATCTCACTTCGGTCCAGTTGTCGATAGTATTAGTTTTGGTGCAAGATAGTTGCTTGGATTGTGCCCAGTGCACCATAGGCTCAGAAATTGTTGTGGAAGTTCCCGATGGTACTCCTAGGTGAAGAGGCTAGAGTAAAAGCTCAGTTTGGTCTGTTTGGAGAGAGTGCTAATCTTGACGAAATATAGGTGTACGGTTTGCATGGAATGTACCATGTTCTCATAAATCAATTTGGACGCACCCGATAGAACTCCTAGATCATGTGTGTCATATGGAATCTCGCTTCAATCTGTTTGGAGACAGTGTTAGTTTAGGTGCAAGATTGGAGCGTGGTTTGTGCATAATGCACCATAGGCTCAGAAACCATTATGGAAGCACCCGATGATAATCCTAGGTGAAGAGGGTCAAGTGGAAGGTCAGTTCAATCTGTTTGGAGATAGTGCTAATCTTGATGCAAGATAGGTGCACGGTTTGCATGGAACACACCATATGCTAAGAAATCTATTTGGACGCACCCCAATAGAACCCCTAGATGACATGTGTCATATGGAATTTCGCTTTGGTCTGTTTGGAGACAAAGTTAGTTTTGGAGCGAGATAGGTACACAGTTTGCGCCTAATACATCATAGGCTAAGAAACCATTTTGGATGCACCCGATGCTACTCGTGGGTAAAAGGGCTCAAGTGGAAGCTCAGTTTGCTTTGTTTGGAGATAGTGCTAAACTTGATGCAAGATAAGTGCACGAATTGCATGGAACGTACCATATGCTTAGAAATATATTTGGAAGCACCCAATAGAACTCGGAGATGACTTGTGTCATATAGAATCTCACTTTGGTCTCTTTGGAGATAGTGTTAGTTTTGGTGCAAGATAGGTCGCGGATTGTGCCTAATGCACCATAGGCTAACAAACTATTTTGGACGCACACAATGGTACTCCTTGGTGAAGAGGCTCAAGTGGAATCTTGGTTCTGTCTGTTTGGAGATAGTTCTAATCTTGATGCAAGATAGTTGCACGATTTGCATGGAACATACCCTATGCTCAGAAATCAATTTGGACAAACGCGATGGAACTGTAGATGCACCCGATGGAACTACTAGATGAAGTGTATCATATGAAATCTCGTTTCGGTCCAGTTGGAGATAGTATTTGTTTCAGTGCATGGTTTGTCCCCAGTGCACCATAGGCTTAGAAATCGTTGTGGAAGTTCCCAATGGTACTCCTAGGTGAAGAGGCTCAAGTGAAGGCTCGGTTCGGTCTGTTTGGAGATAGTGCTAATCTTGATGCAAGATAGGTGTACGGTTTGCATGGAACGTACCATATTTTCGGAAATCAATTTGGACGCACCCGATAGAACTCCTAGATCATGTGTGTCATATGGAATCTTGCTTCAATTTGTTTGGAGACAGTGTTAGTTTAGGTGTAAGATTGGTGCATGGTTTGCGCATAATGCACCATAGGCTTGGAAACCATTATGGAAGCACCCGATAATACTCCTAGGTGAAGAGGCTCAAGTGGAAGGTCGGTTCGATCTATTTGGAGATAGTGCTAATCTTGATGCAAGATAGGTGCACGGTTTGCATGGAACATACCATATGCTAAGAAATCCATTTAGACGCACCCCAATAGAACTCCTAGATGACATGTGTCATATAGAATCTCGCTTTGGTCTGTTTGGAGACAGAGTTAGTTTTGGTGCAAGATAGGTACACAGTTTGGGCCTAATGCATCATAGGCTAAGAAACCATTTTGGATGCACCTGATCATACTCCTAGGTAAAGGGGCTCAAGTGGAAGCTCAGTTTGCTTTGTTTGGAGATAGTGCCAATCTTGATGCAAGATAGGTGCACGAACTGCATCGAACGTACCATATGCTTAGAAATATATTTAGAAGCACCCAATAGAACTCCTAGATGACGTGTGTCACATAGATTCTCACTTGGGTCTCTTTGGAGATAGTGTTAGTTTCGGTGCAAGATAGGTACACGGTTTGTGCCTATTGCACCATAGGCTAAGAAACTATTTTGGACGCACGTGATGGTACTCCTTGGTGAAGAGGCTCATGTGGAATCTTGGTTGTCTGTTTGGAGATAGTTCTAATCTTGATGCAAGATAGGTGCACGGTTTGCATGGTACATACCATATGCTCAGAAATCAATTTGGCCACACCCGCTGGAACTGTAGATGCACCCAATGGAATTACTAGATGAAGTGTATCATATGGAGTCTTGCTTCAGTCGAGTTGGAGATTGTATTAGTTTTGGTGCAAGATAGGTGCATAGTTTGTGCCCAGTGCACGATATGGTCAGAAACCATTATGGAAGTTCACGATGGTACTCCTAGGTGAAAGGTCCTAATATGGCTAGAGGGGGGGTGAATAGCCTATTCAAAATTCTACAAATTCACTAGAGCGAGAGGTTAGTAAGTAACAAAGCAAAGCTTTTTGCTCTAGCTCTAAAAGGGGTGTTTGCAAGCCACCTAACCAACAATTCTAGTTGATATAATCACTAGGCACACAATAGCTATGTCACTACTTACACAAGAGAGCTAACTAAAATTTTTATACAAGTAAGTAAGCTACTCTAACTTGCGGGAATGTAAGAGAGATGGTTTGATCTTTATACCGCCGCGTAGAGGGGATAAACCAATCAATAAAATGAAGTCCAATCTCCGGGAGAAATCCAATCAACAAACACAATGGAGACAAACAATTTTTCTCCCGAGGTTCACGTGCTTGCAGGCACGCTACGTCCCCGTTGTGTCGACAAACACTTGGTGGTTCGGTGGCTAAGAGGTGTAGCACGAACCTCGTCCTCACTAGGACACCACAAGAACCTACCCACAAGTGAGGTAGCTCAATGACACGAGCAATCCACTAATGTTGCCTTTGGCTCTCCGCCGAGGTAGGCACAAACCTCTCACAATCACCGGGAGATGGCCACAAACAATCACCAACTCGTGCCAAAGCTCCTCCGCAGCTCCAAGCCGTCTTGGTGGCGGCAACCACCAAGAGTAACAAGAAGACCGCAGCCAAATCGATCCCCATGTGCCACTAGACGCAATCACACAAGCAAATGCACTTGGAATCACTCCCAATCTCACAAAGATGTTTAATCTATGAAGGAGATGAGTGGGAGGTGTTTGCTTAGGCTCACAAGAATGTCAAGTATGCTAGAATGCCAAGAGAGTGAGCCCCAAGCCGGCTAAACACGTATTTATAGCCCCTCAAACAAATAGAGCCGTTGGCTCTTTCACTGGGCAAAAACTCGGGGTCACCGGACGCTCTTAAAGGGACACCGGACGCTCAGCCCTTGCGTCCGGTGCTCCAACGTCAGCCATGTGTCGCCTTTTGAACTTCTCGTGTCAGAGTCTAACGGTCACCTGTAGTGCACCGGACGCTGAGCAAGTTAGCACCGGACGCGTCCGGTGCACACCGGACTCATGCGCACAGAGTTCCGCAAACCAGTGGGTCACCGGACGCTAAGCACCGGTAGCGTCCGGTGCTCACCAGACCCGTGCGTAGAGAGGGTTGCAAAACGCCCGCACACTGGACGCTAACCATCGGACGTTCCCTGATCGTCCGGTGCTTCCAGTCAAACACTCCGACCGAAGTCAGATAGCACCGGACGCATGAACAGGAGCTCCCCAGCGTCCAGTGTTCACCGTCCGGTGCTTAACCCTAGCACCACAGCACACCGGACGCTCAGCCTCAGCGTCCGGTGCCTCAAAGGCCAGCATCCGGTGAGTGTTTCTCTACGAGGAACACTCCCGCGATTTCTCCAAATTTCCCACCGGCGCAATAGAAAATATGCACTTCATTTTCTCGAAAAGCGCTGAATCCCTAGTCGCAAGCTCGGTGGGAGGGACAGAGGAACCCATCCTCTCTCTACTCTTCAAACTCCACCTCCTTCTCAAAGTGTGCCAACACCACGATGTGTAAACCAACAAGTGCATGTGTGTTAGCATTTTCACAATCATTTTCTTTGAAGGAGTTAAGTTAGCTCACTAGGTTCTAAATGCATGCACATGAACAAAGACACCTAGTGGCACTTGATAACCGCTTTAGCCAAAGAATACCCCTCTTTATAGTACGGCTATCTATCCTAAATGTGATCACACCCTCTATGGTGTCTTGATCACCAAAACCAAAACCCTAAGCAATACCTTTGCCTTGATCTCCATAGGGTTTTGTTTTTCTCTTTCTTCTTTTCCAAGTTGAGCACTTGATCATCTTGTAGTCATCACCATCATCACCATGATCATCACTTGCTCCATCACTTGGCATGTACCAACCTCATTAAGTCTACACACACTTAGTACAGAGGTTAGTACTAGGGTTTCATCAATTATACAAAACCAAACTAGGGCTTTCACTATGTGAAGATGCTCAAGTGAAAGCTCAGTTTGGTCTGTTTGGAGATAGTGCTAATCTTGATGCAAGATAGGTTTATGGTTTGCATGGAACATACCATATTCTCGGAAATCAATTTGGACGCACCCGATAGAACTCCTAGATCATGTGTGTCACATGGAATCTTGCTTCAACCTGTTTGGAGACAGTGTTAGTTTAGGTGCATGATTGGTGCATGGTTTGTGCATAATGCACCATAGGCTCAGAAACCATTATGGAAGCACCTGATAATACTCCTAGGTGAAGAGGCTCAAGTGGAAGGTCGGTTCGATCTATTTGGAGATAGTGCTAATCTTGATGCAAGATAGGTGCACGGTTTGCATGGAACATACCATATGCTAAGAAATCCATTTGGACGCACACTAATAGAACTCCTAGATGACATGTGTCATATGGAATCTCGCTTCGGTCTGTTTGGAGACCGAGTTAGTTTTTGTGCAAGATAGGTACACAGTTTGCGCCTAATGCATCATAGGCTAAGAAACCATTTTGGGTGCACCCGATCATACTCCTAGGTAAAGGGGCTCAAGTGGAACCTCAGTTTGCTTTGTTTGGAGATGGTGCCAATCTTGATGCAAGATAGGTGCACGAATTGCATCGAACGTACCATATGCTTAGAAATATATTTGGAAGCACCCAATAGAACTCCTAGATGACGTGTGTCACATAGAATCTCACTTTGGTCTCTTTGGAGATAGTGTTAGTTTCGATGCAAGATAGGTGCACGGTTTGTTCCTAATACACCATAGGCTAAGAAACTATTTTGGACGCACGCGATGGTACTCCTTGGTGAAGAGGCTCATGTGGAATCTTGGTTGTCTGTTTGGAGATAGTTCTAATCTTGATGCAAGATAGGTGCACGGTTTGCATGGTACATACCATATGCTCAGAAATCAATTTAGCCACACCCGATGGAACTGTAGATGCACCCGATGGAATTACTAGATGAAGTGTATCATATTGAATCTTGCTTCAGTCGAGTTGGAGATAGTATTAGTTTCGGTGCAAGATAGGTGCATAGTTTGTGCCCAGTGCACCATATGGTCAGAAACCATTGTGGAAGTTCACGATGGTACACCTAAGTGAAAAGGCTCAAGTGAAAGCTCGGTTCGGTCTGTTTGGAGATAGTGCTAATCTTGATGCAAGATAGGTGTATGGTTTGCATGGAACATACCATATGCTCGAAGTCAATTTGGACACACCCGATAGAACTCCTAGATCATGTGTGTCATATGGAATCTTGCTTCAATCTGTTTGGAGACAGTGTTAGTTTATGTGCAAGATTGGTGCATGGTTTGCGCATAATGCATCATAGGCTCGGAAACCATTATGGAAGCACCCGATAACACTCATAGGTAAAGAGGCTCAAGTGGAAGGTCGGTTCGATTTGTTTGGAGATGTGCTAATCCTGATGCAATATAGGTGCACAGTTTGCATGGAACATACCATATGCTAAGAAATCCATTTAGACGCACCCCAATAGAACTCCAAGATGACATGTGTCATATAGAATCTCACTTTGGTCCGTTTGGAGACAGAGTTAGTTTTGGTACAAGATAGATACATAGTTTGCGCCTAATGCATCATAGGCTAAGAAACGATTTTGGATGCACCCGATCATACTCCTACGTAAAGGGGCTCAAGTGGAAGCTCAGTTTGCTTTGTTTGGAGATAGTGCCAATCTTGATGCAAGATAGGTGCTCGAATTGCATCGAGCATACCATATGCTTAGAAATATATTTGGAAGCACCCAATAGAACTCCTAGATGACGTGTGTCACATAGATACTCACTTTGGTCTCTTTGGAGATAGTGTTAGTTTCGGTGCAAGATAGGTACACGGTTTGTGCCTATTGCACCATAGGCTAAGAAACTATTTTGGATGGACGCGATGGTACTCCTTGGTGAAGAGGCTCATGTGGAATCTTGGTTGTCTATTTGGAGATAGTTCTAATCTTGATGCAAGATAGGTGCACGGTTTGTATGGTACATACCATATGCTCAGAAATCAATTTGGCCACACCCGATGGAATTACTAGATGCACCCGATGGAATTACTAGATGAAGTGTATCATATGGAGTCTTGCTTCAGTCGAGTTGGAGATAGTATTAGTTTCTATGCAAGATAGGTGCATAGTTTGTCCCTAGTGCACCATATGGTCAGAAACCATTGTGGAAGTTCACGATGGTACTCCTAGGTGAAGATGCTCAAGTGAAAGCTCGGTTCGGTCTGTTTGGAGATAGTGCTAATCTTGATGCAAGATAGGTGTATGGTTTGCATGGAAAATACCATATTCTCGGAAATCAATTTGGACGCACCCGATAGAACTCCTAGATCATGTGTGTCACATGGAATCTTGCTTCAATCTGTTTGGAGACAGTGTTAGTTTAGGTGCAAGATTGGTGCATGGTTTGCGCATAATGCACCATAGGCTCGGAAACCATTATGGAAGCACCCGATAATACTCCTAGGGAAGAGGCTCAAGGGAAGGTC